>NC_088783.1:113078590-113378590 GCF_958450345.1 Calliphora vicina | reverse complement strand
CAGCTAAATATTACAACATCTGTTTTCTGGCAAGCAGCAACAGATCCTGTGGCTCCTTTACACTAAAGTACTTAGCTATTAAAGAAGGATGCCTTCACTTTAAGATGCAACAAGCAGCAGCAGCAGGAATATATATTTAATTTGTTTTATTATTGTCCTCCTGCATACTTGTCGTCTTGGTCTTCGTCGTCACCATTTGCCATGGTTACTTGCCCAAATGAATTCCGGGCATCATCATGGTTAAGGCTCTTTGCCTGCATTAAGCACCAGCTAAGTTGCTATTTACTATTTAATACAAAACAAAATAGTTGTTGGTTTTTTTCCTTCTTTCGTTCTTTGGTCTCTTAGTAAAAATGAAGTAATAGCAGTTTCTTTCTATAAACTATAGTTGAATGGTGGGATTTTAGTTTGAAAATCTCTGGGTAAATTATTAAATTGTTAAAAGCTGATGGCAGCCAGAGAAATTAATGAGAGAGTTAAAGGGAAATAAATTAAATTACAAAAGAGGTTTAATAAATTATGTTAGAAAATACAGAAGATGTACAAATTAGTAAGACAAATATGCAAAAGGAATATCTGTCTTGAGTATGTCTAGAGACAGAATTTTTCTTGCAGGACTAATGTAGACATAATTATGTCTCACTTTACCAAAGACACTAGTACAGACAAAATTCTGTATCAATTTGTTGCTAATTCTATCAAAATAAGGTTAGAATTATGTCTTAGTTGTTAGTGATACTATAAATAGGTCTAACATAAATATCTCTGACATAAATATGTCCAACATTAATATGTCTGACATTAATATGTCTGCCATAAATTTTTTAGCAATAAAAAAACAATTTTCGTTATAGACACATACAAAAAATTACAATTCTGAGCTTTAAAATTTAATTCCTAAAAACCCATTAAAAATCCCCATTCCGGGGAAACTATTTATTGCCTAATATTTAAAGCTTTTATGCAAATTGTTTATAAAAATGATTAAAAGATAACTTTTTAAGCCAATTGGCCTTTAAAAATTAAATTCCCAAAAACTTAATAAAAATCTCCTTCAATCTCAATTCTGGGGAAGCAGCTTATTGACCAAAATTAAATAATGTTATATAAATTATTTATGAAAAGTGTTCAAAATTACATTTTAAACAAAATGGCACTAAAAAATTAAATTCCCAAAAACTTTTCAAAAATCTCCTTTGTGGGATTATGACATTTTTCTGCTAAAATACATATTTTTTGCATAAATAAATATTTAACAGCTGTAATTATAAATTTTAAACAAATTTGAGCTTTAAAATTGAATTCCCAAAAACCAACTAAAAATCCCCAATCTGGGGAAGCTTATTATTCCCTTATATTTAAATATTTTTGTAAAAATGTTATTAAGAATTAATCAAAACTTCTATTTAAACAAATTGGCACTAAAAAATTAAATTCCCAAAAACTTTTCAAAAATCCCCTTTGTGGGATTATAAAATTTTTCTACTAAAATACATATTTTTTGATAAATAAATATTTGACAGCTGTAATTAAAAAATTTTGAGGTTTAAAATTTAATTCCCAAAAAATAAATAAAACTCCCAATTCTGGGGAAGCTTATTATTCCCTAATATTTCAATATTTTTAAAAAAAATTTATTAAAAACTATTAAAAACTTCTATTCAAACAAATTTACACTAAAAAATTAAATTCCCAAAAACTTTTCAAAAATCTCCTTTTTGGGATTATGACATTTTTCTACTAAAATACATTTTTTTCTGATAAATAAATATTTGGCAGCTGTAATTAAAAAATTTTAAACAAGTTTGAGCTTTAAAATTGAATTCCTAAAACCTAAGCAAAAATCCCCATTCCGGGGAAGCTTCTCATTAGCTAATATTCAAACATTTTGTTAAAATTCATAACAAAAACTATTCAAAATGACCTTTTAAACTAATTGGCACTTAAAAATTAAATTCCCAAAAACTTTACAAAAATCTCCTTTGTGGGATTAAGACATTTTTCTACTAAAATACATATTTTTTGATAAATAAATATTTGACAGCTGTAATTAAAAAATTTTAAACAATTTTGAGCTTTAAAATTGAATTCCCAAAAACCAAAATAAAAATCCCCATTCTGGGGAAGCTTATTATTCCATAATATTTAAATATTTTTGTAAAAATGTTATGAAGAAGTAATCAAAACTTCTATTTAAACATATTGGCACTTAAAAATTAAATTCCCAAAAACTTTTCAAAAATCTCCTTTGTGGGATTAAGAAATTTTTCTACTAAAATACATATTTTTTGGATAAATAAATATTTGGCAGCTGTAATTATAAAATTTTAGACAATTTAGATCTTTAAAATTGAATTCCCAAAAACCAAATAAAAATCCCCAATCTGGGGAAGCTTATTATTCCCTAATATTTAAATATTTTTGTAAAAATGTTATTAAAAAGTATTCAAAACTTCAATATAAATAAATTGGCACTAAAAAATTAAATTCCCAAAAACTTTTCAAAAATCTCCTTTGTGGGATTATGAAATTTTTCTACTAAAATACATATTTGTTGATAAATCAATATTTGACAACTGTAATTATAAAATTTTAGACAATTTAGAGCTTTAAAATAGAATTCCTAAAATCAAAGTTAAAACCCTGATTCTGGGGAAGTTCCGTATTGCCCAAAATTAAATCATTTTATATAAATTATTTATAAAATGTGTTCTAAATGATTTATTTCAACCTAATGGCACTACAAAATTAAATTCCCAAAAACTTTTCAAAAATCTCCTTTGTGGGATTAAGAAATTTTTCTACTAAAATACATATTTTTGGATAAATAAATATTTGACAGCTGTAATTATAAAATTTTAGACACTTAGCTTTAAAATTGAATTCCCAAAAATCAAAGAAAAATCCCCAATCTGGGGAAGCTTATTATTCCCTAATATTTGAATATTTTTTAAAAAGTAAAAAGTAAAAAACAACAGTTTGAGCTTTAAAATTGAATTCCTAAAACTAAAATAAAAATCCCCCCCAATCTGGGGAAGCTTATTTTGTTCTTAATGTTGCAATATTTTGTTAAAATTGTCAAGAGAAAGTAGTCAAATTTAATATTTTAAAAAATTAAATTCCCAAAATCGTAAGCAAAATCCAATTTAATGGGATTGGGTTTATTTTTGCACAAATTCTAAACAATTTAAGTTCTTGGCACTTTAAGTATAACTTAATAAATTGCTGCGTCTTTCTTTTAGCTATCTAGCCCAAAATTTCTATTATTAATTTTTAATTTCAAAACAATCTTTTGTCTAATATTCTTTATCACGAACGCCAATTACTTATGCCATGCACCTTAAATTCAAAGAACAATAACAACAAAAACCATCTCCAAAATAAACTCAATAATAGCTAGAGAATTTTGTAACAATAAGAAATGAGCAGCAAACATATTGCTCTTAGTATCTTTTGTAGCTGCCAGCAGCAACTCAATGTAATCAACCGCAAAATATCATGTGAAATAACACGTCTTATAAATAAAACATTACATTTCTTCTATTTTTTTATTATTTTGTTTTTACAACTCGTATACCCAAAAAGCCTGCCTAGAACAGCTGAAGCCACTAAATGTGAGGAGAAAAATAAATGTATGATGTTGATAGAGCACGAATCTTAGGCAGACAAGTCTAATGTAAATGGCAGTCAGAAACGGAAAAAAAAAACAAGAATAAATACTGTTGAAAGCCAGCAAATACATGATATTTTAAAACAGCAACTGATTTTCTTTCTATTTGTATACCCTACACCATGACTGGCATGTTTGTTATTCCGTTTGTAATTTTTATATTTTTCATATATGTAGCTATATCCGCCTGGCCGTTTGTATATTGAAATCAACTTTTCATAGCCCCCAAATAACTTATATATATGATTCATATATTAGTATACCGCTATAGTCCCGGTTCAGTTGCTATTTAAAATCGAGAAAATCGGCCCACAAATGGCTGAGATATGTGCAAAAAACCACGACTATCTCGATTTTTTAAATAAAAATTTTTTTACTAAAAAATACTTTCATTATTGGTGTAGTTTTTGTTCTAAATTTTCTTTTTTGCTGAAAAATTTTGTTAGTGAAAATTTTTTTTTTGGTGAAAAAAAAAATTGGGTTAAAAAACATTTTTGCCCATTTTGACCCATTGTGGAACAAAAAATTTTGTTCCAAATATTTTTTTTTATAAAATTTCTTTTACAATTTGTTTTTTACTAATAACATAAATAACATAAAAAAATGATTTTGAAAAAAAAATTTTATAAAAACAAATTTTGGAAAAAAAAAATTTTAGCAAACAATATTTTTTGTCAGAAATATGAGTGATCACAGATCGAGCTCCTTTTCTTGATTAAACGCTAATTGGTCAAGTTAATTAGCGAATTTAAATATTGTGAGTTTTTAAATAAAAAATCAATTTTTGTTCAGAAATATGAGTGATCACAGATCGAGCACCGTTTCTTGATTAAACGCTTATTGGCCAAGTTATTAGCGAATTTAGATATTGTGAGTTTTTATATAAAAATCGATTTTTTATCAGAAATATGAGTGATCACAGATCGAAATTAAGCGCTTATTGGCCAAAATTTGGAACAAAAAATTCTTTTAAATAAAAATTTTTATTTAAAAAAATTTTTTTGTTCCAAATATTTTTTTTTTTATAAAATTTTTTTTTTACTAATAACATTTTTCAGCTAAAAAAATTTATAAAAAAAGATTTTGGAAAAAAAATTTGTAAAAAAAAAAATTTGGAAAAAAAAATTTCAAATCGATTTTTGTTCAGAAATATGAATGATCACAGATCGAGCTCCTTTTCTTGATTAAACGCTTATTGGCCAAGTTATTAGCGATTTTAGATATTGTGAGTTTTTATATAAAAATCGATTTTTTATCAGAAATATGAGTGATCGAAATTAAACGCTTATTGGCCAAAATTTGGAACAACAATTTTTTTTAAATAAAAATCTTTATTTAAAAATTTTTTTTCAAATATTTTTTTTTTTATAAAATTTTTTTTTTACATAACATTTTTCAGCTAAAAAAATTTTATAAAAAAAAAGATTTTGGAAAAAAAAATTTTATAAAAAAAATATTTTTGGTCAGAAATATGATTGATCACAGATCTAGTCCCTTTTCTTGATTAAACGCTTATTGGTCAAGTTATTAGCGATTTTATATATTTTGAGTTTTTATATAAAAATCGATTTTATATCAGAAATATGAGTGATCACAGATCGAAATTAAACGCTTATTGGCCAAAATTTGGAACAAAATTTTTTTTTCTAAAATTTGGAACAAAAAATTTTTTTTTCTAAAATTTTTTTTTCCAACATTTTTTTTAAAAATTTTTTTTTTCCAAAATTTTTTTTATAAAAAATTTTTTTTTTTAATAAGAACATTTTTCTACAAAAAAAATTTATAAAAAAAAAAGATTTTGGAAAACAAAATTTTATAAAAAAAAAATTTTTTTACCAAAAAATATTTTCATTCTAGTTTCAAGGATACTTTGGTGTATGGTTTTTAAGATTCGACACAGCCGAAAATAAAGCTCTCTTATTTGTTTTCAACTAGTTTGAGACTTTTAAAGAAGTTTACAAGATTTTCCCTTAAGTAGGGGAAAAACAAATAAAAAGTACAAAAGTACATTAAACTCGGTTAGAGCAATGGAAAGAAGGCAGTCAATAGTTCGAACGTACTTGTACGTGTTTTTCTAACTGAGATGTAGATAAAACTTGTGCCATTCGCTTGCAGGAAAAACAATATGGATTTTAAAAGAGCCACCACACATGTCTCAAGAAAAAATATAAAAATATTAAAATAAATGTAGTTAAGGCACTAGCCTAGAATATGTACGAAAGGAAAATAAAATTTAAATTTTTAAATCTTTAACTCTTAAATGTTGCAACTTTTTGTGTTCCCAAAATAATTTATATATTTCAATCAACACAATATCGTTAGCAATTTATAACAAATTTACATTGAAAAAAATCAGAAAAAAAGAATTCCAATTGCAGCACTTTATGCGTAAAAAAATTTCCCTTCCAAAAAAGAAATCATCAAAAAAAATTTGCATCACAAAATGTAAAAGTCAGTCAGTCATAAATGAACTTGACTTCCTTTAGAACTTTAACAACGAAAGTCAACTAAAAATTGACCGGAAGTGTAATTTATACTGGCAAAAATATTGGTATCAAAAAAAAACTCACATAAAAAAAGTAAGTAACCGGAAAAATGTGTCAGAAAAAGTTTTCCATGAAAATTTTTTTTAAAAGCCAAATTTAGCAATAAAAAAATGTTTGATTTTTAGGTATTAAATTTTAAAGCCTAAACTATTGATAAAAATTTCTGATTTTACTAGAAATTTTAGTTTTATCAATTTAAGAATAATTATTTAAGTTTTTTTTGGGAATTTTTTTTCCAATATATTCCCCAGAATTGGGATTTTATTTTGGTTTTTTGGGAATTTAATTTTAAAGCTTAAACTTGTTTAAAATTTTATAATTACAGCTGTCATATATTTATTTATCAGAATATATGTATTTTAGTAGAAAAATGTCTTAATCCCACAAAGGAGATTTTTGAAAAGTTTTTGGGAATTTAATTTTTAAGTGCCAATTTGTTTGAATAGAAGTTTTTAATACTTTTTAATAACATTTTTACAAAAATATTTAAATATTAGGGATTTATAAGCTTCCCCAGAATGGGGATTTTTATTTGGTTTTTGGGAATTAAATTCTAAAGCTCAAACTTATTAAAAAATGTATAATTACAGCTGCCAAAAATATGTATTTTAGTAGAAAAATTTCTTAATCCCACAAAGGAGATTTTTGAAGAGTTTTTGGGAATTTAATTTTTTAGTTCCATTAGGTTGAAAAAATCATTTAGAACACTTTTTATTAATAATTTATATAAAATGACTTAATTTTGGCAAATAATCAGCTTCCCCAGAATGGGGATTTTTATTTTGGTTTTTGGGAATTCAATTTTAAAGCTCAAATTTGTTTAAAATTTATAATTACAGTTGTCAAATATTTATTTATCAAAAAATATGTATTTTAGGAGAAAAATTTCTTAATCCCACAAAGGAGATTTTTGAAAACTTTTTGGGAATTTAATTTTTTAGTGCCATTTAGTTTAAGAGGTCATTTTGAAGACTTTTTGTTATGAATTTTAACAAAATGTTTAAATATTAGCTAATGAGAAGCTTCCCCGGAATGGGGATTTTTGTTTAGGTTTTAGGAATTCAATTTTAAAGCTCAAAATTGTTTAAAATTTTATAATTGCAACAGTTAAATATTGATTTATCAAAAAATATGTATTTTAGTAGAAAAATTTCTTAATCCCACAAAGGAGATTTTTGAAAAGTTTTTCTGAATTTAATTTTTTAGTATCATTAGGTTGAAATAATCATTTAGAACACTTTTTATAAATAATTTATATAAAATGATTTAATTTTGTGCAAATAATCAGCTTCCCTAGAATCAGGGTTTTTACTTTGATTTTAGGAATTCAATTTTAATGCTCAGATTTGTATAAAATTTAATACATAGTTATGTCAAATAAGTATTTAGGAGAAAAAATACGTATTTTAATGCAAATTATGTGTTAATCCCATTTAGGGGATTTTGGTTAAGTTTTTGGGAATTTAATTTTTTAGTGTTAATTTGTTTAAATATAAGTTTTTAATAGTTTTTAATAAAATTTTTACAAAAATATTTAAATATTAGGGAATAATAAGCTTCCCCAGAATGGGTATTTTTATTTGCTTTTTGGGAATTCAATTTTAAAACTCTAAATTGTTTAAAATTTTATAATTACAGCTGTCAAATATTTATTTATCAAAAAATATGTATTTTAGCACAAAAATTTCATAATCCCACAAAGGAGATTTTTGAAAAGTTTTTGGGAATTTAATTTTTTAGTGCCAATTTCTTTAAATAGAAGTTTTGAATACTTTTTAAAAACATTTTTACAAAACTATTCAAATATTAGGGAATAATAAGCTTCCCCAGAATGGGGATTTTTATTTGCTTTTTGGGAATTCAATTTTAAAGCTTAGAATTGTTTAAAATTTTATAATTACAGCTGCCAAATATTTATTTATCAAAAACATATGTATTTTAGCAGAAAAATGTTATAATCCCATAAAGGAGATTTTTGAAAAGTTTTTGGGAATTTAATTTTTAAGTGCCAATTTACTTAAAAACTTTTCTTGAAGGTTTTTTTTATTAAGATTTAGTAAAAACTACTTAAATATTAAGTAATAAAAAACTTCCCCGGTATGGGGATTTTTTCAAAGTTTTTGGGAATTTAAATTTTTAGTGCCTTTGGGTTCAAAGGTATTTTTGTACACTTTTATGTTAAGAATTTTAACAAAATATTTAAATTTTAGCTAATGAGAAGCTTCCCCGGAATGGGGATTTTTGCAAAGTTTTTGGGAATTTAAAATTTTAAGTGCCAATTTAATTAAAAACATTTTTTGTAGGTGTTTTATTAAGATTTAGTAAAAACTACTTAAATATGAAGTAATAAGAAACTTCCCCGGTATGGGGATTTTTTCAAAGTTTTTGGGAATTTAATTTTTTAGTGCCTTTGGGTTCAAAAGTATTTTTGTACACTTTTTTGTTAAGAATTTTAACAAAATATTTAAATTTTAATTAATGAGAAGCTTCCCCAGAATGGGGATTTTTTCAAAGTTTTTGGGAATTTAAATTTTTAAGTGGCAATTTACTTAAAAACATTTTTTGTGGGTGTTTTATTAAGATTTTGTAAAAAAATTTTAAATATTAGGGAATAAGAAGCTTCCCCAGAATGGGGATTTTTGCTTGGATTTTAGGAATTAAATTTTTTTCGTTTAAAATTTTATTACAAGTGTTTGGTATAAAAATATGATTTTCATTTTTTAAATATGTAATTAAGCATTTCTCATGTTTTAACAAGCTTTTAAATGTCATTTCACCACAATTTTTAGTTCTTTTGTTTCTGTAAGTTTTTTTTTCAATATTTGTGATAATTTGCCAAATCATTGTTAACAAAACAAATAAGAAAATTGTAGAGAAAATGTTTGAGCATAAAAAAGAAATTAAACATACAAAAACTATTTACAAAAATGGCATTAAGCCTCAAGTATAATTGTGTGTTGTATTTTTTTTTGTCTAGCTGTTTTAAATACAAAAGAAAACTGCATTGAAAATGTTTAAGTAAAATTATCAAAAAGTTTTAATTTGAAAAATATTTTTAAAATAAAATGAAAATCTTTTATAAGTAATTTCTTATTTTTTGTGTTTCTTTTTTCTGTTTTTCTTGCAAATAATGCATAAAAAGTATTTTTCAGCAAGTTTTTAAGAGACAATTATCTAGAGGGTGATTATTTTTATTTTGTGCTGACAAAACTACATAATAATTGCAGTAAATGATAGAAGAATATTAAGAAAATTTTATATTTCCTTAGGACAAAATGTTTCAATTAAAAAATATTTGAAATTTATGTAAAATTTTAAAGTATCTTGCACCAAAATATAATTTAAGATAAAAATTAAAAATATTTTTTTGTGAAAAAAAAACTCGGGTTAAAAAATAGTTTTCCCGATTTTGACCCATTGTAGGTCCGACTTACTATATAGTTATATAAGTCATTGGAAAGGTCTTTGAAATATCTATCATTAGATATCCATTTTGTCTATATTAAGGATAATCCAGATATAGATACACAAATTGGGAAAAAATCGAGGTAGTCGTGGTTTTTTGCTTATATCTCTGCCATTTGTGGACCGATTTTCTCGATTTTAAATACCAAACCAACCGAAACTATAGCGGATATATTGATGTATCAATCATGTATATAAGTTATTTGTAGGCTGCGGAAAGCTGATTTCAACACACAAAAGGATATGGCTTTATGGTGTATCATATGAAAAAATTTGAAATTACAAACAGAATGACAAACTTATAATTCTTATTGATATTTAAATGAATTGCTGATTTTTCTGTTAGCTGAATATCTCATAGTTTAATTACAATAATTTCAATTTCCTACCACCACCATAAATTCACATAACCCTTGTTTTTCAATTTATATAGAGGGCTGCTCTCCACACTCCCTATCAATTTATTAAAGTGCAGCTGTGTTGACAAATAGTCAGTAAGACAGTCAGTTGTATTGGTAGCAAACTGCCGTTGCTGTTTTATCAGTCAAAAACTATTTGAAGTCCCTATTCTCCTTGATACTGTGTACTTGTATATGCAATCAACTCATGCTCCTTGATGCTTCCATATTCAGTTATTTGCAAGTTTCTTAAATTTTTTTATTATTATTGTACTCATACGTCTGCTGCTGATGAAGATGATGATGATTGGTAACCATATATCAACAGTTCCTCTTAGCACCGCCTGTCGCCTCTACTGTTTACCATACCTCGGCAAAAGCTCTGGCAATCGTCATTGTCAGTCATCCGGTTTTGCTTGTTATTTTGTCTTTGTTTATTTTATTCGCAGTCTACTTTTAGGGGCGGTGAATTGTAAATATAAATATGCAAAAGTATGAGTGTTTTTGTTTTCTTGCATTTGTATGAGTGTAGTTAAGCCCGGGCATTACAATGACATGTTAAGTTATTCTTGTGACAAATGAAGAAGAAAAAAAAGAAGAAAAGAAAGCAAAGATTTAATTTACAAAGACTTAAGGTTGTGCATGAAAAGTCTACAAAACTATTATTTAAGCAATTTCCAACTTAAAAATTAAATTCCCAAAAATTAAACAAAAATCCCTTTTCCGGGGAACCCATTTAGTATCTTAATTTTAAATATTTTACACAAATTATTCATAATAAATGCATAAAACTACTTTTTAAACAATTTCGCACATAAAAATTAAATTCCCAAAAATTAAACAAAAATCCCCTTTCCGGGGAACTCAATTATTTTCTTATTTTTTAATATTTTACACGAAATATTTATAATAAATGCATAACACTACTTTTTAAACAATTTCGAACTCAAAAATTAAATTCCCAAAAACTAAACAAAAATCCCTTTTCCGGGGAACTCATTTATTTTCTTATTTTTTAATATTTTACACAAATTATTCATAATAAATGCATAAAACTACTTTAGAAACAATTTCGCACTCAAAAATTAAATTCCCAAAAACTAAACAAAAATCCCCTTTCCGGGGAACTCAATTATTTTCTTAATTTTAAATATTTTACACGAAATATTCATAAAAAATACATAAAACTACTTTAGAAACAAATTGCCATTGAAAAATTAAATTCCCAAAAACTAAACAAAAATCCCCTTTCCGGGGAAACCATTTATTTAAATATTTTACACAAATGATTCATAATAAATGCATAAAACTACTTTTTAAACAATTTCGCACTCAAAAATTAAATTCCCAAAAGCTACACAAAAATCCCTTTTCCGGGGAACCCATTTAGTTTCTTATTTTTAAATATTTTACACGAAATATTCATAATAAATGCATAAAACTGCTTTTTAAAAAATTTCGCACTCAAAAATTAAATTCCCAAAAACTAAACCAAAATCCCTTTTCCGGGGAACCCATTTAGTTTCTTATTTTTAAATATTTTACACAAATTATTCATAAAAAATACATAAAACTACTTTAGAAACAAATTGCCATTGAAAAATTAAATTCCCAAAAACTAAACAAAAATCCCTTTTCCGGGGAACTCATTTATTTTCTTATTTTTCAATATTTTACACAAATTATTCATAAAAAATACATAAAACTACTTTAGAAACAAATTGCCATTGAAAAATTTAATTCCCAAAAACTACACAAAAATCCCCTTTCCGGGGAAACCATTTATTTAAATATTTTACACAAATTATTCATAATAAATGCATAAAACTACTTTTTAAACAAATTGTCACTGAAAAATTAAATTCCCAAAAACTACACAAAAATCCCTTTTCCGGGGAAGCTTCTTATTACTAAATATTTAAATATTTTATAAAAATTCTTCATCAAACATATTTAAAATTTATTTTTAAACAAATTGGCAATTAAAAATTTAATTCCCAAAAACAAAAGCAAAAATTCCCTTTTCTGGGGAAGCTTATTATTCTAAAATATGGAAATATTTTTATAAAATTCTTTATAAAAAGTATTTAAAACTTCTTTTTAAACAAATTGACACTTAAAAATTAAATTCCCAAAAACCAAACCAAAATCCCTTTAAGGGATTAGGGAATTAATATTACTAAAATACATATGTTTCCCCATTCTACCGGCTAATTTTTAAAAACTTTAACAAAATTATTTACCTAATGTATTAAAAACTCTGTTTAAACAAATTAGCGTTTAATAATTAAATTCCCAAAATCACAAGCAAAAATTCCCATTCCGGGGAAAGTTCTTACCGGCTAATTTTTAAATATTTTAACAAAATTCTTTACATAATATATTCAAAACTGGTTTTTATACAAATTAGAGTTTAAAAATTAAATTCCCAAAATCACAAGCAAAAATTCCCATTCCGGGGAAGTGTCTTACTGGCTAATATTTAAATATTTTAACAAAATTCTTTACCTAATGTATTGGAAATTGGTATTTAAACAAATTAACGTTTAAAAATTAAATTCCCAAAATCCCAAGCAAAAATTCCCTGACTGGGGAAACCTTAAATTTGACTATTTCATAAAAATTGTTATATAAAACGCATTGTAAACTTAATTAAAAATAAAATCATTAATAAAAATTAAATTCCCAAAATCTAAAGCAAAAATCCCCATTCCGGGGAAGTTTCCTACCGGCTAATTTTTAAATATTTTAACAAAATTCTTTACATAATATATTCAAGACTGGTTTTTAAACAATTTAGCGTTTAAAAATTAAATTCCCAAAATCACAAGCAAAAATTCCCATTCCGGGGAAGTGTCTTACTGGCTAATATTTAAATATTTTAACAAAATTATTTATCTAATGTATTCAAAACACGTTTTTAAACAAATTAGCGTTTAAAAATTAAATTCCCAAAATCCCATGTAAAAATCCCCATTCCGGGGAAGTTTCTTACCGGCTAATTTGTAAATATTTTAGCAAAATACTTTATCTAATGTTTTCAAAACTGAATTTTAAACATTCTAGCGTTTAAAAATTAAATTCCCAAAATCTCAAAAAAAATCTCTTTCCGGGGAAGTTACTTACCGGCTAATTTTTAAATATTTTAGCAAAATACTTTATCTAATGTTTTCAAAACTGGATTTTAAACAATCTAGCGTTTAAAAATTAAATTCCCAAAATCCCAAAAATAAATCCACTTTCCGGGGAAGTTTCTTACCGGCTAATTTTTAAATATTTTATCAAAATTCTTCAGCTAATGTATTAGAAATTGGTTTTTAAACAAATTAGCGTTCAAAAATTAAATTCCCAAAATCCCATGCAAAAATCCCCATTCCGGGGAAGTTTCTTACCGCCTAATTTGTAAATATTTTAACAAAATTCTTTACATAATATATTCAAAACTGGTTTTTAAACAAATTAGCATTTAAAAATTAAATTCCCAAAATCCCAAGCAAAAATCCCCATTCCGGGGAAGTGTCTTACTGGATAATTTTTAAATATTTTATCAAAATTTTGTATCTAATGTTTTCAACACTGGATTTTAAACAATCTAGGGTTTAAAAATTAAATTCCCAAAATCCCAAGCAAAAATCCCCATTCCGGGGAAGTTTCTTACCGGCTAATTTTTAAATATTTTATCAAAATTCTTTACCTAATGTATTGGAAATTGTTATTTAAACAAATAAGCGTTTAAAAATTAAATTCCCAAAATCTCAAGCAAAAATCCCCATTCCGGGGAAGTTTCTTACCGGCTAATTTTTAAATATTTTAACAAAATTCTTTACCTAATGTATTGGAAATTGTTATTTAAACAAATTAGCATTTAAAAATTAAATTCCCAAAATCCCAAGCAAAAATTCCCTGTCTGGGGAAACCTTAAAATTAACAATTTCATAAAAATTATTATATAAAACGTATTGTAAACTTAATTAATAACAAAATCATTAATAAAAATTAAATTCCCAAAATCCCATGCAAAAATCCCCATTCCGGGGAAGTTTCTTACCGGCTAATTTTTAAATATTTAAACAAAATTCTTTACCTAATGTATTCCAAACTGTGTTTTAAACAAATTAGCGTTTAAAAATTAAATTCCCAAAATCCCAAGCAAAAATTCCCTGTCTGGGGAAACCTAATATTTTACTATTTCATAAAAATTGTTATATAAAACGTATTGTAAACTTAATAAATAACAAAATCATTAATAAAAATTTAATTCCCAAAATTTCAAGCAAAAATCCCCATTCCGGGGAAGTTTCTTACCGGCTAATTTTTAAATATTTTATCAAAATTATTTACCTAATGTATTGAAAATTGGTATTTAAACAAATTAGCGTTTAAAAATTAAATTCCCAAAATCTCAAGCAAAAATTCCCTTTCCGGGGAAGTTTCTTATCGGCTAATTTTTAAATATTTTAACAAAATTCTTTACCTAATGTATTCAAAACTGCGTTTTAAACAAATTACCGGTTAAATATTAAATTCCCAAAATCCCATGCAAAAATTCCCTGTCTGGGGAAACCTTAAATTTAACTATTTCATACAAATTGTTATATAAAACGTATTGTAAACTTAATTATAAAGAAAACCATTATTAAAAATTAAATTCCCAAAAAAACTAAACAAAAATTCCCTCTTAAAGCTTCAAATTATTATTCCGCTACAGTTTAAATTGCTTGCAATGTGCTGGTTTAATAAAATATATTGCTTTATTCTTCCTTCCTTTCCTTCCCCTAAAATGTACAATGCGCTGCTTTTTTAGCGCTCTTCGTCACAACGGAAATTTACATACAAATGTAGCATTTCCGGTTTAAATGTCAGCAAACCCTGTCACAGACAGTCGCTCACTATATGTCACTCATTAATTGTATGTGAGCAAGAGAGTGTTTTGGCAGTAAATGCATAAATGTGTACATGTCTGACTGACTCTTTTTGTCTGTGTATTTTGTAAACGTATTGCTATTGTCATTGTTGTATGTTTTATTCCCAAAAAAGGAAGTCATAAAATGTATATTAGTCTCACAATTGTGGTAGTTTTTTTTTATTGTCCTTTTTTTACTAACAACAATAATATGATTGTCTTCTATTGCCATTGTGTTGTATGTTATTTATTTGTCCTACAGTACTTTATGCTGTCTTGGATGTCAAGTGCAAAAGTGCATTATACTTCAACTTATAGCAAAACATTTCTAAGAAAACAACAGCTTTTTGTCTGCAAAAAAAAGAGAGGCAGGTACTTAGAGACATTTTTCAACAAATAAATTATTAAGGAAAATTTAAAGCAATATTATTTTAAATAACTATAAATTTCATTAGAATTTTAAGCTCTCAAATAAATAAACTTATTCCCTTTTTTCCTCTATTCACCACTTAGAAATTCAATTAATTCTAAAAGTATTTCAATAATAGTCCAAAATTTTTTTCTTATTTTCTCTACAATTTATCTGCTGAATTGACCAATAAACAAAAGTACAAAACAAAAAAATGTTGCACAACTGCTGATTGTTTCGTTAGTTGATTTGGTTTTTTGGTTTCTAGCCACCCGTCCAAAAAAAAACAAAATTTTTCATATACTACATTTTTTTTACATCAAACTTATCAGGCCAGTTGTTGTGTATAACAAAAAATTACCATAAAAAAGAAATCCATTTTATAGCTGTTGGTTTTTTAAAATATTTTTTACCACTTTAGTTGCATGCAAATCACTCGTTACATGAAACAGCCTACAAACATGGCTGGCAGAATAAGAAGTCCTTTGAATTTTAATACTGATACTTCATAAAAATAAACTACTACTTGTTTCGCCCCTGTCATGGTGGCCAAAAAACAAAGGGGAACAAATTAAAATTTGCCAGCGAAAATTTGTTTGCTGCAGTCCGAGTAATTAAAGTGATAAATGTATAAATTTATGAAAGGAAAATGCTTTAGCAAAGGGATAAAAGTATTAATAGATAGAAGTGAACAACAGAACAACTTAATAAATAAAAAAATTAAGAGAAGAGACACACATGAACAAGATTATACGATAGACAAGGCGAGCCTATAGTGGAGTCTATAGTCTAGTCTATAGTCGAGTCTATAGTCGAGTCTATAGTCGAGTCTCGAGACTAGACTAGAGACTAGAAAATAGACTAGACTAGATCTAGTCTAGTCTCTAGTCTAGTCTCTATCCTAGTCTCTAGTCTAGTCTCTAGTCTAGTCTCTAGTCTAGTCTCTAGTCTAGTCTCTAGTCTAGTCTCTAGTCTAGTCTCTCCTAGTCTCTAGTCTAGTCTCTATCCTAGTCTCTAGCCTAGTCTCTAGTCTAGTCTCTAGCCTAGTCTCTAGTCTAGTCTCTAGTCTAGTCTCTAGTCTAGTCTCTAGTCTAGTCTCTAGTCTAGTCTCTAGCCTAGTCTCTAGTCTAGTCTCTAGCCTAGTCTCTAGCCTAGTCTCTAGCCTAGTCTCTAGTCTAGTCTCTAGTCTAGTCTCTAGTCTAGTCTCTAGTCTAGTCTCTAGTCTAGTCTCTAGTCTAGTCTCTAGTCTAGTCTCTAGTCTAGTCTCTCCTAGTCTCTAGTCTAGTCTCTATCCTAGTCTCTAGTCTAGTCTCTAGCCTAGTCTCTAGTCTAGTCTCTAGTCTAGTCTCTAGTCTAGTCTCTAGTCTAGTCTCTAGTCTAGTCACTAGTCTAGTCTCTAGTCTAGTCTAGTCTCTAGTCTAGTCTCTAGTCTAGTCTCTAGTCTAGTCTCTAGTCTAGTCTCTAGTCTAGTCTCTAGTCTAGTCTCTAGTCTAGTCTCTAGTCTAGTCTCTAGTCTAGTCTCTAGTCTAGTCTCTAGTCTAGTCTCTAGTCTAGTCTCTAGTCTAGTCTCTAGTCTAGTCTCTAGTCTAGTCTCTAGTCTAGTCTCTAGTCTAGTCTCTAGTCTAGTCTCTAGTCTAGTCTCTAGTCTAGTCTCTAGTCTAGTCTCTAGTCTAGTCTCTAGTCTAGTCTCTAGTCTAGTCTCTAGTCTAGTCTCTAGTCTAGTCTCTAGTCTAGTCTCTAGTCTAGTCTCTAGTCTAGTCTCTAGTCTAGTCTCTAGTCTAGTCTCTAGTCTAGTCTCTAGTCTAGTCTCTAGTCTAGTCTCTAGTCTAGTCTCTAGTCTAGTCTCTAGTCTAGTCTCTAGTCTAGTCTCTAGTCTAGTCTCTAGTCTAGTCTCTAGTCTAGTCACTAGTCTAGTCTCTAGTCTAGTCTAGTCTCTAGTCTAGTCTCTAGTCTAGTCTCTAGTCTAGTCTCTAGTCTAGTCTCTAGTCTAGTCTCTAGTCTAGTCTAGTCTCTAGTCTAGTCTCTAGTCTAGTCTCTAGTCTAGTCTCTAGTCTAGTCTCTAGTCTAGTCACTAGTCTAGTCTCTAGTCTAGTCTCTAGTCTAGTCTCTAGTCTAGTCTCTAGTCTAGTCTCTAGTCTAGTCTCTAGTCTAGTCTCTAGTCTAGTCTCTAGTCTAGTCACTAGTCTAGTCTCTAGTCTAGTCTCTAGTCTAGTCTCTAGTCTAGTCTCTAGTCTAGTCTCTAGTCTAGTCTCTAGTCTAGTCTCTAGTCTAGTCTCTAGTCTAGTCTCTAGTCTAGTCACTAGTCTAGTCTCTAGTCTAGTCTAGTCTAGTCTAGTCTCTAGTCTAGTCTCTAGTCTAGTCTCTAGTCTAGTCTCTAGTCTAGTCACTAGTCTAGTCTCTAGTCTAGTCTCTAGTCTAGTCTCTAGTCTAGTCTCTAGTCTAGTCTCTAGTCTCTAGTCTAGTCTCTAGTCTAGTCTCTAGTCTAGTCTCTAGTCTAGTCTCTAGTCTAGTCTCTAGTCTAGTCTCTAGTCTAGTCTCTAGTCTAGTCTCTAGTCTAGTCTCTAGTCTAGTCTCTAGTCTAGTCTCTAGTCTAGTCTCTAGTCTAGTCTCTAGTCTAGTCTCTAGTCTAGTCTCTAGTCTAGTCTCTAGTCTAGTCTCTAGTCTAGTCTCTAGTCTAGTCTCTAGTCTAGTCTCTAGTCTAGTCTCTAGTCTAGTCTCTAGTCTAGTCTCTAGTCTAGTCTCTAGTCTAGTCTCTAGTCTAGTCTCTAGTCTAGTCTCTAGTCTAGTCTCTAGTCTAGTCTCTAGTCTAGTCTCTAGTCTAGTCTCTAGTCTAGTCTCTAGTCTAGTCACTAGTCTAGTCTCTAGTCTAGTCTCTAGTCTAGTCTCTAGTCTAGTCTCTAGTCTAGTCTCTAGTCTAGTCTCTAGTCTAGTCTCTAGTCTAGTCTCTAGTCTAGTCTCTAGTCTAGTCTCTAGTCTAGTCTCTAGTCTAGTCTCTAGTCTAGTCTCTATTCTAGTCTCTAGTCTAGTCTCTAGTCTAGTCTCTAGTCTAGTCTCTAGTCTAGTCTCTAGTCTAGTCTCTAGTCTAGTCTCTAGTGTAGTCTCTAGTCTAATCTCTAGTCTAATCTCTAGTCTAGTCTCTAGTCTAGTCTAGTCTCTAGTCTAGTTTCTAGTCTAGTCTCTAGTCTAATCTCTGGTCTATTATTTAGTGTAGTATCTTGTGTAGTCTCTAGTCTATTCTCTAGTCTAGTCTAGTCTCTAGTCTAGTCTCTAGTCTAGTCTCTAGTCTGGTCTCTAGTCTAGTCTCTAGTCTAGTCTCTAGTCTAGTCTCTAGTCTAGTCTCTAGTCTAGTCTCTAGTCTAGTCTCTAGTCTAGTCTCTAGTCTAATCTCTAGTCTAATCTCTAGTCTAGTCTCTAGTCTAATCTCTAGTCTAGTCTCTAGTCTAATCTCTAGTCTAATCTCTAGTCTAGTCTCTAGTCTAATCTCTGTTCTATTATTTAGTGTAGTCTCTTGTGTTGTCTCTAGTCTATTCTCTAGACTAGTCTCTAGTCTAGTCTCTAGTCTATTCTCTAGTCTAGTCTCTAGTCTATTCTCTAGACTAGTCTCTAGTCTAGTCTAGTCTCTAGTCTATTCTCTAGTCTATTCTCTAGTCTAGTCTCTAGTCTAGTCTCTAGTCTAGTCTCTAGTCTAGTCTCTAGTCTAGTCTCTAGTCTAGTCTCTAGTCTAGTCTCTAGTCTAGTCTCTAGTCTAGTCTCTAGTCTAGTCTCTAGTCTAGTCTCTAGTCTAGTCTCTAGTCTAGTCTCTAGTCTAGTCTCTAGTCTAGTCTCTAGTCTAGTCTACAGTCTTTATTCTAGTCTAGTCACTAGTCTAGTCTGCAGTTTCGTCTCTAGTCTAGTCTCTATTCTTTTTCCTTCGTTCATACTAGTTACTATGTTCTACAATTTCTGCCGCTCCCTCGTATTTCAAACCCTTTAACTTGTTTTCTTTTGTCAAATAACAAAACACGCTTCAAGTACCATTACTTTCAAAGGCATTCAAATGTTTTCCATTACCTTTTTGTTAAGTTGCACTTTGTCATTGTTGCAACATGCAAACAAAAACAAATATTGCCTTAAATTCGTAGTTGGCTTTTAGGCAAAAACAAAAAAAGACAGCTACTTATGCTCTGATGAAGCCAATTTGATATTAGAGCTTTTGTGTCATTGTTGTAATTTTACAGATTTTTTGTTGTTGCTGCAGTCTGCCAAAAAAGAACAGTCTCACACACTTACATCTATCTATATATTTACTTAAAAACACAGATTTTTTTTCCACGTTTTGGCTCAAATATTCTCTGCACATAAACACTCCATATTTAAACACTAAATGCTGTGCTTTAGCATTGTATTGATGCTAAAGTTGTTGCTAACATACACTGCGTGTTGTGTTGGCTGTTGTTGGTGCTGCTGTTGCTGCTGTTGCTTGTTTATGTCAAGGACATAAATGCTGCGTGTGCAACCAAAAACATTTGTTCAAACTCAGTGATGTGTTAAATGCACAGCAACAATGCAACAACACAATACATACACTCTTTACAGCAAATGCACTTGTTCTGGCAAAAACCGCCTCTCTATCTCTTCACGTTTCGTTAGGAATAGACTGAACACTAAACAGTTACAACAGCAGCCAGCAACAAACTTTGAATTTTGAACTTTTTGCCGTAAAGAAGAAGGAGACGTCGAAGGCGGTTACACACATGTGCTCTTACAAAATATCACTTTAAATTACCCTGATTTCTATTTTCTGTTATTTAGGTTTGTTATTTTCCACGAAGTCAATGTTTGCAATGGGTGTGTATGGAGGCAGGGTTTTTCTAAAAATTAGAAACAACAACAATAGTGTATTTAGAGCGTAAAGTTTTGTAAAACAAGTTCACGTTTTTTACGTTTAATCATAAACTTGTGTTTAAGTTCAACAAAGCTATGAATTTGATGTGACAGTAAAAAACAATCAACGAAATGAACATTTTTTTTTTCGAAAATTAAAAAAAAAACAAAACATCCTAAAAATATGCTTGATTTTCTGGTGAAATTTAAAACATATTACTCATACGCACGAGTGATTTTCAATTTTTGTGAAACAGTACAATTTTATAAAAGATGTGTTGGTGACAGTTCACATTTTAAAGAACTATTGTAGATTCTCAATCTAGATCATGGCTATAAGACAAATAATTACAACAGGACAATAAACAGAATGGAGTAGAATGTAGCTGAGAGACTAGACTAGAGACTAGACTAGAGACTAGACTAGAGACTAGACTAGAGACTAGACTAGAGACTAGACTAGAGACTAGACTAGAGACTAGACTAGAGACTAGACTAGAGACTAGACTAGAGACTAGACTAGAGACTAGACTAGAGACTAGACTAGAGACTAGACTAGAGACTAGACTAGAGACTAGACTAGACTATAGACTAGAGACTAGACTAGAGATTAGACCAGAGACTAGACTAGAGACTAGACTAGAGACTTGACTAGAAACTAGACTAGAGACTAGACTAGAGACTAGACTAGAAACTAGAATAGAGACTAAACTAGAGACTAGACTAGAGACTAGACTAGAGAATAGACTAGAGACTAGACTAGAGACTAGACTAGAGACTAGACTAGAGACTAGACTAGA
Source organism: Calliphora vicina (assembly GCF_958450345.1). NCBI lineage: Eukaryota > Metazoa > Arthropoda > Insecta > Diptera > Calliphoridae > Calliphora > Calliphora vicina. Next base: position 113,357,536 of record NC_088783.1, on the reverse strand, counting down.
GACTAGACTAGAGACTAGACTAGAGACTAGACTAGACTAGAGACTAGACTAGACTAGAGACTAGACTGGAGACTAGACTAGAGACTAGACTAGAGACTAGACTAGAGACTAGACTAGAGACTAGACTAGAGACTAGACTAGAGACTAGACTAGAGACTAGACTAGAGACTAGACTAGAGACTAGACTAGAGACTAGACTAGAGACTAGACTAGAGACTAGACTAGAGACTAGACTAGAGACTAGACTAGAGACTAGACTAGACTAGAGACTAGACTAGACTAGAGACTAGACTAGAAACTAGAATAGAGACTAGACTAGAGACTAGACTAGAGACTAGACTAGAGACTAGACTAGAGACTAGACTAGAGACTAGACTAGAGACTAGACTAGAGACTAGACTAGAGACTAGACTAGAGACAAGACTAGAGACTAGACTAGAGACTATACTGGAGACTTGGCTAGAGACTAGACTAGAGACTAGACTAGAGACTAGACTAGAGACTAGACTAGAGACTAGACTAGAGACAAGACTAGAGACTAGACTAGAGACTATACTGGAGACTTGGCTAGAGACTAGACTAGAGACTAGACTAGAGACTAGACTAGAGACTAGACTAGACTAGACTAGAGACTAGACTAGACTAGAGACTAGACTAGAAACTAGAATAGAGACTAGACTAGAGACTAGACTAGAGACTAGACTAGAGACTAGACTAGAGACTAGACTAGAGACTAGACTAGAGACTAGACTAGAGACTAGACTAGAGACAAGACTAGAGACTAGACTAGAGACTATACTGGAGACTTGGCTAGAGACTAGACTAGAGACTAGACTAGAGACTAGACTAGAGACTAGACTAGATACTAGACTAGAGACTAGACTAGAGACTAGACTAGAGACTAGACTAGAGACTAGAAAAGAGACTAGACTAGAGACTAGACTAGAGACTTGGCTAGAGACTAGACTAGAGGCTAGACTAGAGACTAGACTAGAGACTAGACTAGAGACTAGACTAGACTAGAGACTAGACTAGAGACTAGACTAGAGACTAGACTAGATACTAGACTAGAGACTAGACTAGAGACTAGACTAGAGACTAGACTAGATACTAGACTAGAGACTAGACTAGAGACTAGACTAGAGACTAGACTAGAGACTAGACTAGAGACTAGACTAGAGACTAGACTAGAGACTAGACTAGAGACTAGACTAGAGACTGGACTAGAGACTAGACTAGAGACTAGACTAGAGACTAGAGACTAGACTAGAGACTAGACTAGATACTAGACTAGAGACTAGACTAGAGACTAGACTAGAGACTAGACTAGAGACTAGACTAGAGACTAGACTAGAGACTAGACTAGAGACTAGACTAGAGACTAGACTAGAGACTAGACTAGAGACTAGACTAGAGACTAGACTAGAGACTAGACTAGAGACTAGACTAGAGACTAGACTAGAGACTAGACTAGAGACTAGACTACAGACTAGACTAGAGACTAGACTAGAGACTAGACTAGAGACTAGACTAGAGACTAGACTAGAGACTGGACTAGAGAGTGGAGAAGCTCTAGCTTTAAATTTTTTATAGAAAATTTTATTTTAAAATCTAATTTTAAGACAACATATACAAGTTAAGCTTTAATTTTAGTTCTAATTATTATAAATATTGTCAAAAGAGTAAAATTTACACATAAATTAATGATGACACACACAAAAAAAAAACACATTTAATAAATTTTATGCAACATTTAAAAGCATGCATATGTAAAATAAACAAAAATGTGGCAGCAACTCATAAACAAATGTACATATACTAAAAACAAGCATATGAATACATATTACGCATATGTATATGCGAAATAATTACAACATAGAATGTCAGTAATAGTTTACAAGCTTTTTGCTAAGTCTGGGTATAACAAAAAAAAAAGTGTTGCAAAAACGTTTTTCATAAATATTATAGCTGTGCGGAAGGTTTCACATAAGAGCTCAATTTATAATGACTAGTGAAGAGCTGCCAAAACTAGTGTTGCACAGGTAGAGCGAGAGAGGGAAAGGCAAGGTTTTATTTAATCAAGTTGTTTGTTTAATATTTCATGTTTATTAAATTTGTTTAACTGCCTGAGTATGTGAGTGTATATATGAGTTAGTTTCATTACTGTCAAATGTCAAAATAATTTTTTTGAATAAATAATTACATTAAAATAAAATCAAGTTTGTTTTTTTCTTTCTTGATGTTGCATAAATTAAACGGAATTTGCAAATAGTTTACTTTAGTGGAAATAGTAGTAGTGGCAAAAACCCAGCGATTAATATGGAAAAAAGTTTTATTTTGAGTTATTTGCAGTTTTATATTCATATGAAAATATCACTCATACGCCTGAGTTGTAAAGAAATGATTTAAGTGCAAAAAGTATAGTATAATTTAAGGCGCCTGAAAATAACTTGCAACTAAACAAAGTAAGAGTGCTATATTCGGCTGTGACGAATATTATATATCGTTGACCAGAGTATAATTTAAGATAAAGATTGAAAATATTTTTTGATGAAAAAAAATTATTTGCAAGAAATTCCAAAAAAAATTTTTTTTAGAAATTTTTAAATTTAGTTTTTTTTTGTTTTAACAATACTATTATTGAAAAAAATTTTAGGCAAAAGCAAATTTTTGGCGAAAAAAAAACTCGGAGTAAAAATATTTTTCCCGATTTTGACCCATTTTCAGTTCGAATTATTATGGCGTTTTATACGTTGTTGGAATGGTCTTGGTAATGTCTATCATTATTAGATAACTATAATAACAAATAATGCAGATATAGATCAATAATTATTAACATTGACTATTCAATTTTATGTACATATGTATGTATATCAAACAAACAACTAAAAATTTGTGAAAATGAGCAAATTCACTTAATTGTGAATAAATTCGAATACAATCTATGGATTTTTATGATTGATATTTGATTTTGTTCTCAATACACGTAGCTTTGCGACAAAGTAATAAATCTGAAAAATTTCTGCCGTTTTCAATTTTTCATGATTTTTTTAAAACCAAAAAATTTTCTATTTTCACCTAAAAAATATATTTTTTTCTTCAATTTGTTATTATAACTCCGAAACTACTGAGCCGATTGAAATGCAATATATATGTGAACAATTGCTCATAGCATGAGGAAAATGTTTTCAAAATTTAATCAATCAAAAAGAGAACATTAACTACTCAATTTTATGTATATCAAACAAAAAACTAAAATTTTGTGAAAATGAGCTTAATTCACTTAATTGTGAATAAATTCGAAGGGAATAAATCGATTTTTATAATTAATATCTCATTTTGTTCCTATAACATGTGGCTTTGCGATAAAGGAATAAATCTGATCCATTTATGCAGTTTTAGATTTTTTATGATTTTTTTAAAACAAAAAAATTTTAGCTTTTCACATAAAAAATATATTTTTGGCTTAAAACTTGTTATTATAATCCGAAACTACTGAGCCGATTTAAATGCAATATAAACGTGAAAATTTGTATATGGAATGGGAAAAAAGTTTTCAAAATTCAATCAATCGAATGAAGAACATTAAGATCTCAATTTCATGTATATCAAATAAAAAACTAAAATTTTTTGAAAATGAGCTTAATTCACTTAATTGTGAATAAATTCGAAGAGAATCTATGGATTTTTATGATTGATATTTTATTTTGTTCTTAATACATGTAGCTTTACGATAAGGTAATAAATCTGAACAATTTCTGCAGTTTTCGATTTTTCATGATTTTTTTAAAACAAAAAAATTTTAGCTTTTCACATAAAAAATATATTTTTTGCTTAAATTTGTTATTATAACTCCAAAACTACTGAGCCGATTGTAATCCAGTATATATGTGAAAATTTGTATATGAAATGGGCAAAATGTTTTCAAAATTCAATCAATCCAATGAAGAACATTAACCTCTCAATTTTATGTATATCAAACAAAAAACTAAAATTTTGTGAAAATGAGCTTAATTCACTTAATTGTTAAAAAATTCGAAGAGAATCTATGGATTTTTATGATCGATATTTTATTTTGTTCTTATTACATGTAGCTTTGCGATAAAGTAATAAATCTGAACAACTTCTGCCGTTTTCGATTTTTCATGATTTTTTTAAAACAAAAATTTTTTTTATTTTCATGTAAAAAATATATTTTTTGCTTTAAAATTGTTATTATAACACCGAAAGTACTGAGCCGATTGAAACGAAATATATACGTGAACAATTGCACATAGCATGGGAAAAACGTTTTTAAAATTTAATCAATCGAAAGAAGAACAGTAACCACTCAATTTTATGTATATCAAACAAAAAACTAAAATTTTGTGAAAATGAGCAAATTCACTTAATTGTGAAAAAATTTTAAAATAATCTATAGATTTTTATGATCGATATCTCATTTCGTTCCTATTAAATGTCGCTTTGCGACAAAGTAAAAAATCTGAACAATATCCACCACTTTAGATTTTTTATGATTTTTTTAAAACAAAAAAATTTTAGCTTTTCACATAAAAAATATATTTTTTGCTTCAATTTGTTATTATAACTCCGAAACTATTAAGCCGATTGAAACGAAATATCTATGCTAACAATTGCACATAGTATGCAGAAAATGTTTTCAAAATTTAATCAATCAAAAAGAGAACACTAACTACTCAATTTTATTTATATCAAACAAAAAACTAAAAATTTGTGAAAATGAGCAAATTCACTTAATTGTGAATAAATTCGAAAGAAATCAATCAATTTTTATGATTGATATTTTATTGTATTCCCTTTAAATGTGGCTATGCGATACAGCAATAAAATTAAACAATTTTTGTCGTTTTCGATTTTTCATGATTTTTTTAAAACAAAAAAATTTTTTATTTTCACATAAAAAATATATTTTTTGCTTTAAAATTGTTATTATAACTCCAAAACTACTAAGCCGATTAAAATGCAGTATATAAGGGAATTAAAGGCTATATAAATTTAAATTGTCTTAAGTTTATTTTAATAATATGGGACTAACCCTTTTTAAGTTATTATTAATTATGTGGAGAAACAAATGTCTAAAAAAATTTTGTAATTTCACTTAAAAGTTTTTTTTTTAAAAATCCTTTAAATAGAAATTACAAACGGAATGACAAACTTGTATATATCCTTGCCACTCATGCTGAAGGGTATAAAAATGAGGGTGAAAAAATGTTAAGGTAAAAAAAATTTTTTTTTTAAAAAAAAAAATCGGAGTAAAAATATTTTTCCCGGTTTTGACCCATTGTCGGGCCGAATTACTAGGGCGTTTTATACGTCGTTGGAAAGGTCTTTGAAATACCTATCAGTAGATATCCATATTAACTGTGTATATTAATAAGTAATCCATATATCAATAATAATTCCAAAATCGAGGTAGTCCTGGTTTTTTGCTTATATCTCAGCCATTTATTGGCCGATTTTCTCGATTTTTAATAGCAACCGAACCGGCACTATAGCGGTTATATTGATGTATAAATCATGTATGTAAGTTAGTTGGGGTCTACGGAAAGTTGATTTCAACATACAGTTTAAAAATTTCTATGTCCACTCCACTTTCTATAACGATGAAAAATTTAGATATTACAAACTGAATGGCAAACTTATATTAAGGGTGTAGGGTATTAAAATCAATTAGCTTTTAAACTGAGTTTTCTTTGTATTTTCTAACAAAGAAAAAAACTTGTTAAAAGTTAAAGCAAAACACCAGCCAATACTTAGACATACACTTGTTATAGTTTAGAACTTAAAAATGTTTAATATTGATTTCAAACTAATATTTTTATTCTTATTCTTTACATTTCTTTTTAGTACTTGACTGCCAGGTCAGCGACTGGGGCCAGTGGAGTGACTGCAGTTTAGCCTGTGGCTCTGGCATCATGACGCGCACACGTCAAGTTTTACAGCCGGCCCAAAATGGTGGCAAACATTGTCCTGTCTTAATACAAAAACGTGGCTGTCAAGGTTTCCACTGTCATGGCCATCATGATAAGAAAATATTACGTGGTAAGTACTAACTAACACAAAAAACAATTAAATTTAATTTGGCCGGAGTAAAAAAAAGCCACAATTATACATAAAGCGTAACAAAACTGTCAATTATTAACAAGGCTGACATTAATCGCTGTTCAATCGAGCTGCTTCACTGTTTAACATTGGTGTCTACATGTTTGCTGATAGCACAGGCATTGTGTCATTAAGCCATCCGAGTCATCAACGTTAGAGTCATTATCGTCAGCTCTATTATAAAAACATACCAGCAACCACCTCTACAGCCATGTTGCGTGTTATTAATGCCACTTATTTTTATATTATTAAAATTGTTTCATATAAATTTTCCTGTACAGGGTGTGGTAAACAGTTGAAAAGGTGTTGTTGCTATTTGCTGGCACACTTAAAAATGTCAGGCTCTGCGGGTGGTTGTCATTTAATAAATGTATTTTTTAATTAAATCTTTTATAATGGAAAACTATTATTAAATCTTGTAAGCGAAAAAAAAAACAAGGAGCTAATGAAAAAATAGAAAAATAAATTTCCAAAAACGTTTAATTTGTGTGATTTTCGAACAGAAAACTAATAAAAAAATCATTAAAAAATATATATTTGTGTTTCTTGAGGAGAAGCAAAAAATATATTTTTTATGTGAAAATAAAAAATTTTTTTTTTTTTTAAAAATCATGAAAAATTGAAAATGGCGGAAATTGTTCAGATTTATTGCTTTATCGCAAAGCTACATGTATGGCCTTTAAGCCGCTTATATATTGCGTTTTAATCGGCTCCGTTATTTCGGAGCTATAATAACAAATTTAAAGCAAAAAATATATTTTTTATGTGAAAATAGCAAAATTTTTTGTTTAAAAAATCATGAAAAATCGAAAACGGCGGAAATTGTTCAAATTTATTACTTTATCGCAAAGCTACATGTATTAGGAATAAAACAAAAATATCAATCATAAAAATCGATGAATTCTCTTTGAATTTATTCACAATTAAGTGAATTCGCTCATTTTCACAAAATGTTAGTTCTTTTTTTGATATACATAAAATTGAGTTGTTAATGTTCTTCTTTCGATTAATTGAATTCTGAAAACAATTTCCTGATGCTATGTACAAATTTTCACATATATAATACGTTTCAATCAGCTAAGCAATTTCGGAGTTATAATAACAAATTTGTAGCCAAAAATATATTTTTTATGTGAAAATAAAAAAATTTTTTGATTTAAAAAAATCATAAAAAATAGAAAACGGCAAAAACTGTGCAAATTTATAACCTTAACACAAACCTACGTGTAATGGGAACAAAATAAAATATCAGTCATAAATATCGATGAATTGTGTTCGAATTTATTCACAATTAAGTAAATTCGCTCATTTTCACAAAATTTTAGTTTTTTGTGTGATATACATAAAATTGAGTAGTTAATGTTCTCCTTTCGATTGATTGAATTTTGAAAACATTTTCCCGATGTTATATATAAATTTTCACTTATATATTGCATTTCAATCGGCTCAGTAGTTTCGGAGTTATAATAACAAATTTGAAGCCAAAAATATATTTTTTATGCGAAAATAGCAAAATTTTTTGTTTTAAAAAAATCATAAAAAATCGAAAATGGCGGAAACTGTCCAAATTTATTATTCTATCGCAAAGCTACATGTAATAAGAAGAAAATAAAATATCAATCATGAAAATCTATGAATTCTTTTCGAATTTTTTCACAATTAAGGGAATTCGCTCATTTTCAAAAATATTAGTTATTTGTTTGATATACATAAAATTGAGTAGTTAATGTTCTTCTTTCGATTGATTGAATTTTGAAAACATTTTCCCCATATTATATACAAATTTTCATTTATATATTGCATTTCAATCGGCTCAGTAATTTCGGAGTTATAATAACAAATTTGAAGCCAAAAATATATTTTTTTTGTGAAAATAGCAAATTTTTTTGTTTTAAAAAAATCATAAAAAATAGAAAACGGCCAAAGTTGTACAAATTTTTTCCTTTATCGCAAAGCCACATGTACTAGGAACAAAATAAAATATCAGTCATAAATATCGATGAATTGTGTTCGAATTTATTCACAATTAAGTAAATTCGCTCATTTTCACAAAATTTTAGTTTTTTGTGTGATATACATAAAATTGAGTAGTTAATGTTCTCCTTTCGATTGATTGAATTTTGAAAACATTTTCCCGATGTTATATATAAATTTTCACTTATATATTGCATTTCAATCGGTTCAGTAGTTTCGGAGTTATAATAACAAATTTGAAGAAAAAAATATATTTTTTATGTGAAAATAAAATTTTTTTTGTTTTAAAAAAATCATAAAAAATCGAAAACGGACAAAGTTGTCCAAATTTATTACATTATCGCAAAACTACATGTAATAGGAATAAAATAAGATATCGATCATAAAAATCGATAAATTCTCTTCGAATTTATTCACAATTAAGTGAATTCGCTCATTTTCACAAAATTTTAGTTTTTTGTTTGATATACATAAAATTGAGTAGTTAATGTTCTTCTTTCGATAAATTGAATAATGAAAGCATTTTCCCCATGTTATATACAAATTTTCACTTATATATTGGATTTCAATCGGCTTAGTAATTTCGGAGTTATAATAACAAATTTGAAGATAAAAATATATTTTTTATGTGAAAATAAAAAAAATTTTTGTTTTAAAAAAATCATAAAAAATCGAAAACTGCAGAAATTGTTAAGATTTATTACTCTATCGCAAAGTCACATATAATAGGAACAAAATGCGATATCGATCATAAAAATCGATATTAAAAATAATAATTTCTGAGGCGGGCCATTTAGAAATACTTAAGAAAACGTTAAGAAATACTAAAATTAATCAAGCATTTTCCAACCTCTACTCTATTCATTAAAATGTTCCTCCAACTTATATTTCTAACATAAATTTTCTTTAATAACATTCATATCCTTCAATAATACTTACATATTTCCTTGAAACCTACCTTCATTCTAACCTGTCTTATACTTATCTGCAAAATTTCACTCAATCATTGAAATTTAAATTAATTCGTCTTTTATTTCACCAATATATTTACACTAAAACCTTGAACCATTATAAGTACAACCAACAACAGCTCAACCATCTCCGACTCCTCCATAAAATTTAACACAACAATCATCATCATCATCATCATCATCATTGGACTGGTTGGCTGACTCACTCGTTGCACGCTTGTTCACCAAAGGAACCTTGACGTAAAAGCACTGAGTCAACATTGTTAAAGCTTTTATGCTTGAATGTATTTTAATCTATAAACAGGGATGAATTAAAATGAGATGTTTGGAAAACTCACACACAAACACACACCAACCGAAACATCCTCCACAATAATGAGTGTTTGACTGGGTGAATGTGTAACGTTCAAGCACATTTTGTTATTCTAAACTAAAAGTGCAAATTGTATAAATTCGTTGCAATTGTTATTAATGTTGAATGGTGTGCAGCCGTGTGAGTTTGTGTTTAATTTTATAGCTGCTCATATCGTTCGTAAACAAAATATTTGCCGGGCTGTCGACTTATATGGAGCTGAAAGATAAAATGGAAGGGGTGCCAGCAGGAGTAGAGCCACCAGCAGTTCAATTTGAAATTACAACAGTTACACTTCAACTGACACTAAAGAACAACTTAAAGCAAGACAGAGTAATTGCAAGGAAAATGAATTATATCATGACTAGACTATGACTAGACTATGACTAGACTATGACTAGACTATGACTAGACTATGACTAGACTATGACTAGACTATGACTAGACTATGACTAGACTATGACTAGACTATGACTAGACTATGACTAGACTATGACTAGACTATGACTAGACTATGACTAGACTATGACTAGACTATGACTAGACTATGACTAGACTATGACTAGACTATGACTAGACTATGACTAGACTATGACTAGACTATGACTAGACTATGACTAGACTATGACTAGACTATGACTAGACTATGACTAGACTATGACTAGACTATGACTAGACTATGACTAGACTATGACTAGACTATGACTAGACTATGACTAGACTATGACTAGACTATGACTAGACTATGACTAGACTATGACTAGACTATGACTAGACTATGACTAGACTATGACTAGACTATGACTAGACTATGACTAGACTATGACTAGACTATGACTAGACTATGACTAGACTATGACTAGACTATGACTAGACTATGACTAGACTATGACTAGACTATGACTAGACTATGACTAGACTATGACTAGACTATGACTAGACTATGACTAGACTATGACTAGACTATGACTAGACTATGACTAGACTATGACTAGACTATGACTAGACTATGACTAGACTATGACTAGACTATGACTAGACTATGACTAGACTATGACTAGACTATGACTAGACTATGACTAGACTATGACTAGACTATGACTAGACTATGACTAGACTATGACTAGACTATGACTAGACTATGACTAGACTATGACTAGACTATGACTAGACTATGACTAGACTATGACTAGACTATGACTAGACTATGACTAGACTATGACTAGACTATGACTAGACTATGACTAGACTATGACTAGACTATGACTAGACTATGACTAGACTATGACTAGACTATGACTAGACTATGACTAGACTATGACTAGACTATGACTAGACTATGACTAGACTATGACTAGACTATGACTAGACTATGACTAGACTATGACTAGACTATGACTAGACTATGACTAGACTATGACTAGACTATGACTAGACTATGACTAGACTATGACTAGACTATGACTAGACTATGACTAGACTATGACTAGACTATGACTAGACTATGACTAGACTATGACTAGACTATGACTAGACTATGACTAGACTATGACTAGACTATGACTAGACTATGACTAGACTATGACTAGACTATGACTAGACTATGACTAGACTATGACTAGACTATGACTAGACTATGACTAGACTATGACTAGACTATGACTAGACTATGACTAGACTATGACTAGACTATGACTAGACTATGACTAGACTATGACTAGACTATGACTAGACTATGACTAGACTATGACTAGACTATGACTAGACTATGACTAGACTATGACTAGACTATGACTAGACTATGACTAGACTATGACTAGACTATGACTAGACTATGACTAGACTATGACTAGACTATGACTAGACTATGACTAGACTATGACTAGACTATGACTAGACTATGACTAGACTATGACTAGACTATGACTAGACTATGACTAGACTATGACTAGACTATGACTAGACTATGACTAGACTATGACTAGACTATGACTAGACTATGACTAGACTATGACTAGACTATGACTAGACTATGACTAGACTATGACTAGAATTGAATATTTAGACCTTTTCGCACCTTCAAGTTTCTGCTTTTCATTGATTGAGCCATAAGAAACTGCTACATTTAGCTTAAACTTGTAAAAGCACAAATATAATATAGAAGTCTTGAAACAGTATTTAATGCCTGCAGTTATGAAGCCATTAAAAATAACAGTCTCTGTCTTGGCAGTAAATGAATGAATGTTTTTAAATGAACAAACGTCTAACTAGTTCGACGAACAAACACATTGTGTTAGAATTTCAGTCTATTATTATGTCTAACTGTCTGACTATTTGGCTCAAGTAAATTATTGTATGAATAAGAGTTAACAAGATGTAGCAATAAAACGTTTTATACTAGAAATGTTTTTAAAGTAAAGAAAAAAGTTGAGTTTGTAATTTTTTTTAATGCACACACTCTCACTCACTGAAATGGTTTCTTCTAGTGTTTTGTTTGGCTTTAAAATTTTCTAACACTGACACTATAAACTCAGTTCTTATCCGGTCACATACACATTTATATATAGAAGAGAGTCTTTGGTAGAGTATGTGGGAGTAAATGTTGATTTTTGTTGAAGGGGTGTATGTGTATTTTTTTTAATTTAGCTTGAAGCCATTATAAATATTATAGGGATTTTTTTGCAGTAATTGTTGTTCTACAGGAGGTTGAAATATGAGGTGTTTTACTTCAAGATTTTATCGTAACATTTTTCAGTTTTAGATTAACACTCTTTATGTTTTACCCTTTAAAATTTGTATAGCTTTTGTTGAAGCATTTGTGTTAGATTATTGATATTTACTTGATTGGATTACTACACTTTTTGTTCATTTTTTACTGGATTGTGTTGGCGTCTTCATTTTCCTCCCCCAAAGACATTAATAATCTTGTCAGTTTCTTTTTTTGTTGAAAGCTAAAATGTTGCAGGAAATTAAACACCTCTCTCTAGACTTCCCCTTTTTATATATACAAGATTTTTATAGGAAAAATCCTTTAAACTTTAAATGCACTTATCTGGCAATTGTCCTTTGAATATTTATAAAGGTCAGTTGGTTGCTGGCGAGTAAAAGTGTTTGAAATTGTGCAAGTATTTCCAAGATACTGCTTTCAGTGCAATTATTCTTAACAGCTTAAGTGTTCTTCATCTCTCTCTCTTTCTCTCCTCAACTATTTCCAAGTAGGGGAGAAATAACATTTATAGATGGCTTTACAAATTGTTTACACTTTCAGTTAATGGACAATGTTGAAAAGAACAAATATTTCTCACTGTTAGTGCTTTTGCTTTGCTTTATTTGAGAGCAAAGTACATATGAGTAATATTTAATGATGACAAGTGAAATGTGTCAGTTTTATTATAAACTAGGGGAAAGAAATCAATTTTGAATAATTCATTTTATGGCAGATTTTCTATAGTTTTGGAAAGAGACTAGAGACGAGACTAGAGGCGAGACCAGAGACGAGAGTAGAGACGAGACTAGAGACGATATTATAGACGAGACAAGAGACGAGACTAGAGACGAGACTAGAGACGAGAGTAGAGACGAGACTAGAGACGAGACTAGAGGCGAGACTAGTGACGAGACTAGAGACGAGACTAGAGACGAGACTAGAGACGAGACTAGAGACGAGACTAGATACGAGAGTAGAGACGAGACTAGAGACGAGACTAGAGACGAGACTAGAGACGAGACTAGAGACGAGACTAGAGACGAGACTAGAGACGAGACTAGAGACGAGACTAGAGACGAGACTAGAGACGAGACTAGAGACGAGACTAGAGACGAGACTATAGACGAGACTAGAGACGAGACTAGAGACGAAACGAAACGAAACGAAACGAAACGAGACGAGACGAGACGAGACGAGACTAGAGACAAGACTAGAGACGAGACTGGAGAGGAGACTAGAGACGAGACCAGATTCGGGATTAGAGACTAGATACGAGACAAGAGACTAGATACGAGACTAGAGACGAGACTAGAGACGAGACTAGAGACGAGACTAGAGTCGAGACTAGAGACGAGACTAGAGACGAGACTAGAAACGAGACTAGAGACGAGACTAGAGACGAGACTAGAGACGAGACTAGAGACGAGACTAGAGACGAGACTGGAGACGAGACTAGAGACGAGACTAGAGACGAGACCAGAGACGAGACTAGAGACGAGACTAGAGACGAGACTAGAGACGAGACTAGAGACGAGACTAGATACGAGACTAGAGACGAGACTATAGACGAGCCTAGAGACGAGACTAGAGACGAGACAAGAGACGAGACTAAAGACGAGACTAGAAACGAGACTAGAAACGAGACTAGAAACGAGACTAGAGACGAGACTAGAGACGAGACTAGAGACGAGACTAGAGACGAGACTAGAGACGAGACTAGAGACGAGACTAGAGACGAGACTAGAGACGAGACTAGAGACGAGACTAGAGACGAGACTAGAGACGAGACTAGAGACGAGACTAGAGACGAGACTAGAGACGAGACTAGAGACGAGACTAGAGACGAGACTAGAGACGAGACTAGAGACGAGACTAGAAACGAGACTAGAGACGAGACTAGAGACGAGAGACGAGACTAGAGACGAGACTAGAGACGAGACAAGAGACGAGACTAGAGACGAGACTAGAGACGAGACTAGAGACGAGACTAGAGACGAGACTAGAGACGAGACTAGAGACGAGACTAGAGACGAGACTAGAGACGAGACTAGAGACTAGACTAGAGACGAGACTAGAGACGAGACTAGAGACGAGACTAGAGACGAGACTAGAGACGAGACTAGAGACGAGACTAGAGACGAGACTAGAGACGAGACTAGAGACGAGACTAGAGACGAGACTAGAGACGAGACTAGAGACGAGACTAGAGACGAGACTAGAGACGAGACTAGAGACGAGACTAGAGACGAGACTAGAGACGAGACTAGAGACGAGACTAGAGACGAGACTAGAGACGAGACTAGAGACGAGACTAGAGACGAGACTAGAGACGAGACTAGAGACGAGACTAGAGACGAGACTAGAGACGAGACTAGAGACGAGACTAGAGACGAGACTAGAGACGAGACTAGAGACGAGACTAGAGACGAGACTAGAGACGAGACTAGAGACGAGACTAGAGACGAGACTAGAGACGAGACTAGAGACGAGACTAGAGACGAGACTAGAGAGAAGATTAGAGACGAGACTAGAGACTAGAGACTAGAGACTAGACTAGTGACAAGGGTAGAGACGAGATTGGAGTAGACTAGAAACGACACTAGAGACGAAACTGGAGACGAGAACAGAGACGAGTTTATAGACGAGACAAGAGACGAGACTAGAAACGAGACTAGAGACGAAGCAATTAGGGAGACTAGAGACAAGACTAGAAACGAGACTAGAATCGAGACTAGAATCGTGATTAGATAAGAGATTAGAGACGAGACTAGAGACGAGACTAGAGACGAGACTAGAGACGAGACTAGAGACGAGACTAGAGACGAGACTAGTGACGACACTCTAGACAAAACATTAGACGAGACTCTGGAATAGAGTATAGTTGAGACTATGGACAAGACTTTATAGACGAGTCTTTATAGACGAGGCTTTCTAGACTTGACTCTGGAAGAGGCTATAGGCAAGACTCTGGACAAAACTATAGACAAGACTATCAACGAAGCTATAGAGAATTTATGATACTAGAAACACCACTAAATATTAGATTATAGACGAGTATAGAGACGAGACTATAGACAAAACCATAGACGAGACCAAAAATTAAAATATGGACGAAACTGTAAACGAAATTTTCAACGAGACTAGAGACAATATTATAGACAAGACTATAGAGAAGTCTATAGACAATTCTAGAGACAAAAATATAGATGAAAATCTTGACGAAGGCTATTGATGAGATTATAGACGAGAATAGAGACAAGATTGTGGACTAGACTAGAGACGAGACTAGAGACAAGATTATAGACGAGTTATAGACGAAACTATAGACTATAGATTTGACTAGACTGCAGACTAGCCAAAAAGTTCATTAGTATTATTTTCCTTTAACTTTAATTGGAATATAAAAACTTACCTGCTTTATTGTTTACCATTGTTTTCATAGCCTACTTTTAGGCAAATTAAGTTGTAGTAAATGTTATTAGCTGTATGCTCTTTTACCATTCTCTCCTTAACACTACATTGTGTGCATGTTAAATTTTAATAATTCGCTCATAAAATGCACAGAGAAAATTAGTTGCTTGTTTGTTTTTATTATTTGTATTCATTCCCCTCTACAGCTAAGGTGTTTAAGAAATTAGCTTGTGCTTAGAAAATTATGCTAATTTTATATGTTGACATACATATTTACCTTTTCTTGCTTCAGCTTGTTTTTGATGTCAAAGAAATTTCGCTGTTTTTTTGTGTGTTTGTGTTTGTATATGAGCATTTCAGCTAATGATAATTGCGTCAAATAAAAGCCTAATAGTAGGCTATGAAAAAAAACAACACAACACAAACAACATTAAAGTAAAACAATTTGCCAGAAAAGGAAAAACAATTAATGTTTATGAGGCATTTAAAGTTTAATGTTATTTAAAAATGGTGGATAATAAAGGTGTTAAAGAGCTTGAAAACAATATTTTTAAAGGAAAACATATGTCTAGATAAATAAGGCTTAAGTCAAGGTTGTTTAATAACAATGCTCTTTTTTATTGAGTCATATTAAATATTAATTTAAAATAATAAAGCATACTTTAAGGAGTTTAATGATAGCAAACGTTTTTCTTTAGATTTTTTAACAATTTATAGTTGAAATCATGATATTTAAACAAATATATTTTATTTTTTCCATTTAGCACATACAAAATAAACACCCCTTAAGCTGGCACGTTTATTTTTATTTATATTAAAATGAGTAGACAAATAAGATTTAGTTTGTTTATAAAAATTTTATATGAAAATTCCCCTCTAACCAAAGCCTGTTATGATTTTCAAATCTATAACACATAAACACTCGTTTACAGCTTTACCATTTTAAGCGTATATATGTACGAGTAGTCTAATAATAATGCCACAAAATTTATCATCAATTTTACCTTAAAATCCCATTTCGAGTCGATTTGCTTGATACAATGCTAAAGCTCGCTAACTTCAATTATATTTTATTTATTCGCGTATAATAATATGCCTGGAAATCTGTGTTAGGGGGGGAGGGGATGTGATACACACAATATAAAGCACAGTGGTTTTAATTAAAGATAAAAGTTTTAAAAATTTATATTTTTTGTTTGTTTAAATTATAATAAAATGTTTAATATTTGATATATTCAAACCATATTCGGCAAATGAATACCTTAAAATGACCTGATTAATTTTACCAAATTTCATGTAAATCGCTTATATAACTAAGAAGCTCTTCATATATCCTTTTTTTCAGTCTTACAAAAATTAAATTTTTTTTATGCAAAAATACAAAATATAACTTATAATAAGCAATTTGTTCATAATTTTTTTTTATTTTTATTTTTTGTTTTTCTTTAAACTTCTGCTGAATTTCTAAAACTTTATGAAATGTTACCGAATTTTGTATATGAATAGCACATGGTGTGCTCTATTATTATACCAAATATTTTTGAAATTGCACCAATGACAACGAATCCTCCCATATATCCTTTTTTTGAAACCTGCTTTAATTCAAGTTTTTTAAGAAAAACTTACACCTACAGCTTTATAAAGGTATCTCATGATATTTACTTTTTATTAATTTTAATTTTATTTTTTAAAATTTAAAAAAAAAAAAAAAAAAAATTCGATCAATTGTTACAAAATTTGGTAAATGAATATATTATGGTGTAATCAATCATAATATTAGATATCTTTAATATTGCTTCAATAACAAGAAAGCTTTCTATATATCCTTTATATACTACATTCAAAATATTATAGAATTCATTTCATATCGTTTTTTAATATGTTTAAACAGTCTGCCAATAGTTCTTAGTGTAGCCTTTTTCTAATTTATGTTATGAAAATGTTTAGTCAATCTTGCCTTTAGTCTGCCAGTAAAAAAATTATTTCTGTAAATCAAATAGTACAGCTTCCCGCCATATATCCTTTTTTGATAAGTATTAAAAATTTTATTTTTGTTATGAAAATGGTTAGCAAATCATGTCCTTGGTGTGCATGCTGAGAAATATTAGTGTAGTTCTAATATTATGGAATTTCGTCATATATCCTTTTTTTGAAATTTTTCAAAATTAAAATTTTATTATGAAAATGGTTATATAATCAAGTCATTAGAGTGCCTATTAAAATTTATTGATGTAGTTCAACAAATAGATGATTTTGCCATATATCCTTTTTTTGATATTCATCAAAATTAAATTTTTTTTATTAAAATGGCTAGCAAATCATTAACTTAGTGTGTATGCTAAGAAATATTAGTGTAGTTCTAAGATTATGGAATTTCGCCATATATCCTTTTTTTTGAAAATTAACAAAATCCGAATTTTTTTATGAAAATAGTTACATAATCAAGTCATTAGAGTGCCTATAAAAATATTTTGATGAAGTTCAACAAATAAAGAATTTCACCATATATCCTTTTTTTGATAGTTATCAAAATTAATTTTTTTATGAAAATGGTTAGCAAATCATGTCCTTAGTGTATATGCTTAATAATATTAGTGTATTTCTAATATTATAGAATTTCGCCATATATCCTTTTTCTGAAAATTAACCAAATCCAAATTTTGTTATGAAAATGGTTACATAATCAAGTCTTTAGAGTGCCTATAAAAATGTATTGATGTACTTCAACAAATAGAGAATTTCGTCATATATCCTTTTTTTGATAATTGTCAAAATTACGTTTTTGTTATATAAATGGTTAGAAAATCATGTCATTAGTATGTCTGCCAAAAATGATTTGCTTAACTCCAATAATATAGATTTCCGCCATATATCCTTTTTTTGAAAATTAACAAAAATCTGAATTTTATTATGAAAATGGTTACATAATCAAGTCATTAGAGTGCCTATAAAAATGTTTTGATGTAGTTCAACAAATTGAGAATTTCTCCATATATCCTTTTTTTGAAAATCATCAAAATTAAATTTTTATTATGGAAATGTTTAGCAAATCATGTCATTAGTGTGATTGCTAAGAAATGTTAATGTAGTTTTAATATTAAGGAATTTCGCCATATATCCTTTATTTGAATATTATCAAAATTAAAAATTTTCTTATGAAAATGGTTATAAAAACAAATAGTTAGTGTTCACACAGAAAATTATTTTTGGAAAATTCTATAATATAGAATTTTGCCATATATCCTTTATTCATAAATTTGAAAAAAAATAGTTTTTTTATGGAAATGGTTAGAGAATCATGTTATTAGTGCAATTGTTAAAAATTATTACGGTAATTACAATATTAGAGAATTCCGCCATATATCCTTTTTATGGAAATTATGAAAATTAGAGTTTTGTTACTAAAAAGTTTAGAAAATCATGTCCTTAGTTTATCTACTAAGATTTAGAAATGTAGGTTGTAAAGTGGAGTAGCCCGCCATATATCCTTTTTTTGGAAAATTTTTAAAAACCTAAAATTTTAGTGTTCTTTGAAAATATTTGAAAGTACAATGATGTTTTACGTAAATTTTAGAGATTATTTATATTATTCTTATGATGTTCCAGTTACTTTACTTTCTTTTTATTTCCCTGAAATCCTTAAAAAAATTCCTTATTATTTATTTTAAACACTTTCTCACAAAATCTTATTTTTTTTTAATTTTTTACTTGAGAAATCCCTGTGTGTTAGCGACAATTACATGGTTTACACGATTCTTTTCAGACACGCATGATTTTGTTTTGAAATTTGCCAACCTTACCTCACACCAAAATAGCCTCAAGTTCTTTCTGAACCTGCAGCCAAATAAGCAGCATATTTTTACTGTTTATAACTCAACAATAATAATAACAACAACAACAATACCTTTTAACTTACACTTTTACATACAGTTGCTTAATAGACCAACACTAACAACACTTTCACTTTGTAGCACAAACATACTAACTCTCATTTATATACAAACAAATATAACAACACATACTCACGAGTATGATAAATAAATAAATGTAAACATTTATTTGCAATCATCACAACAACAGAAACGTAAGCAGTATGTAATAAAAATCAACCCAAAGAGAACCACAAACAAATAAAAATATTTTCATGACTATTCGCTTTCTCACTATCTCTCTCACTCTCTCTACCATGTGAACACTGAACAGTTACAAACACGTGTGTTTACATATGTAGGTATGTTTGTATATAAGTGATTGTTTACGAATTATTTGCATGTAAAAATAACATTTGTTTACTTTATTACCTCTCTACTGCTTTCGCCATCTTTACTCCCTCTCCCACTATTTCTCATAACAGTTTTTTTTGGTTTGGTTTGTTTTTCAAATATTTACCATTAAGTGAGTGTAGGTATGTATGTATGTATATGAAGGAATGTGTAGGAGTATTAGCATTTATTATTTTACATATTTTGCGAGTATGTGTCATGTGTTTGTTTGTATATAAATTGTTTTTTTTTTTCTGATTGTGTGTTTTATTGTATAGAAAATTTATTCTTTATTATGTTCATAAACCACTAAAGTAAATAAATAATAACAATGTAAATAATATAAACAATAAGACTATTTATATGTAAAATATTTATTTGTAAATATATGAATGCGTACACAACAATTTTTATATTTCAATATTCGGTATTTATTTATTTGGTACACAAACAGCTTCAACAATAGTGGTTTGTAAAGCAAAAATGTACATATTTGTCAATTTAAAAATGAAAAAATACAAAAAAATTTTTTTTAATCAATAAAATCATTGTGGTGTTAGTGGTAAATACATATTTAAAATGATTGAAGCAAATACTTAAAAGGTTAATATAAAAATGGCTGTAATTTCTATGAACCTTAAGCAAATGTTTTGAAATTATGAAAATGAACGACAAATAAGGTGCTTAAAATTTAACAAAAGAAATTTTGGAAAAATGTCTTATGGAAAAAAAGCTCGCCATATATCCTTTTTTAAAAAGTTCTTAAAAATTAAAAATTAGCTTAAAAATGTGTTAAAGAGACATTAATAAATACATATTTAAAATGATTGAAGTAAATACTTAAAAGGTTAATATAAAAATGGCTGTAATTTTTATGAACCTTAAGCAAATGTTTTGAAATTATGAAAATGAAAGCCTAATAAGGTGCTTAAAATTTAACAACAGAAATTTTGGAAAAATGTCTTATGGAAAAAAAGCTCGCCATATATCCTTTTTTAAAAAGTTCTTAAAAATTAAAAATAATCTTAAAAATGCGATAAAGAGACATTAAAAAATAAATATTTAGAAGGACTGAAACAAATTCTTAAAAGTTTAGTATAAAAACGGCTGTAATTTCTATGAACCTTAAGCAAATGTTTTGAAATTATGAAAACGAACGACAAATAAGGTGCTTAAAATTTAACAAAAGAAATTTTTGAAAAATGTCTTATGGAAAAAAAGCTCGCCATATATCCTTTTTTTGAAAAATCTGGAAAATTAAAACTTAGCTTAAAAATGCGGTAAAGAGACATTAACAAATTCATATTTAAAATGATTGAAGCAAATACTTAAAATGTTACTATAAAAACGGCTGTAGATTTTATAAACCTTAAGAAAATGTTTTGAAATTATGAAAATGAAAGCCAAATAAGGTGCTTTAAATGTACCAAAAGAAATTTTAAAAAAATGTCTTATGGAACGGTAGCTCGCCATATATCCTTTTTTGAAAAATCTGGAAAATTAAAACTTAGCTTACAAATGTGGTAAAGAGACATTAATAAATACATATTTGGAAGGACTAAAACAAATTCTTAAAAGTTTAGTAAAAAAACAGCTGTAATTTCTATGAACCTTAAGCAAATGTTTTAAAATTATGAAAATGAAAGCCAAATAAGGTGCTTTTAATGTAACAAAAGAAATTTTTAAAAAATGTCTTAGGGGAAAGAAGCTCGTCATATATCCTTTTTTAATAAGTTCAGGAAAATTAAAACTAAACTTAAAAATGTGGTAATGAGATATTAATAAATTCATATTTAAAATGATTGAAGCCAATACTTAAAAGGTTAATATAAAAACGGCTGTAAATTCTATGAACCTTAAGCAAATGTATTGAAATTATGAAAACGATAGCCAAATCAGATGCTTTAAATGTAACAAAAGAAATTTTGGAAAAATGTCTTATGGAAAAAAAGCTCGCCATATATCCTTTTTTTATAAAATCTTGAAAATAAAAACATAGCTTACAAATGCGGTAATGAAACATTAATAAATACATATTTAAAATGAATGAATAGTGTTTATAAAAAACCGACTTTTTAAAAAACCGGTTTGTCGGTTAACCGAAAATTGGCATTTTTTAGGAAACCGGTTTTTCGGTTAACCGACATCGAAAAAACCGGTTAAACCGGTTAACCGTCATATATATGTAGAAAACATTAAATGTCCAATAAAGTATACACAACTTTGAAATTTTTAGTTTTTAGTAGCCAGGAATAATGGTTAATATTAAATAACTATAAATATACAAAAGTGCAAAGTCCATTTTGTAAAAATTTCAAAATTATTATCTCCGTCAAATGGAATTGAGATACATACACAGAAAAAACTATTTCTTAAACCGTTTCAATTCAAATATTTGTCACATATTGAACTGGTTTCAATTATTTCATAATTAAATCAAGTATTCATTTGCTCAAAAACAAAATTTCTTGATATTTTCTATTGAATTTTGAGTTTTGAATTTGATTATTTTGACAATTGAATATAAAATTTTAAAAACCGGTTAACCGAGTGATAAAAACCGGATAAACCGGTTAACCGAAAATCAACATTTTAAATTAACCGGTTCGCAAAAAACCGAGATTTCAAAGAAAAACCGGTTTTTCGGTTAACCGGTTATCCGGTTTATAAACACTATGAATGAAGCAAATACATAAAATGTTAGTATAAAAACGGCTATAAATTTTATAAACCTTAAGCAAAAGTTTTGAAATTATGAAAACGAATGCCAAATCAGGCGCTTTGAATGTACCAAAAGAAATTTTGAAAAAATGTCTTATGGAACGATAGCTCGCCATATATCCTTTTGTTTGTAAAATTTTGAAAATTAAAATTTAGCTCTCAAATGCATTACTCTATCAAAATTATAAACAAATTTTAACAAACCGGCAATTCAGCTAGCTGAATTAGTAAAATATTTGTGAAAATAGCAATTCTGCTAAATACATTTCTTATATTTATCTTAAATTACTTTAATATATAAAGTTATGTGGCGCTTACATTCATATATTCGTACACACACTAGCCATTAAAGATTTATAAATCTCGTGTAAACCCCCAGCGCCATAAAATAGGCAATCTTAACTTTAAGTTAATTGCTGACAAACAAGCAAATAAGATAAACATTTCATTGCTGTTTTATAATAAACATTATTAAACAAAAGCAAGGACTTGTAGATGATGAGCCTGATTATTACAAAATGGTAATTTTATGAGTTAATACTCGAATTATAAGGCTGGCTAAGTTTATAAGCTTAAACAAACACACACACACATGCTGTGGCAAATAAACAAACAATTAGTAAGCTTTCCTGGCGTAGAGAGGGATAGACATGTATGCGTGTGTGTATGTATAAATAAATAAGCATTTGTTTTTAGACCTCATATAAGTTATAATTAACGTTAAGGTCTAAAAACCACTAAAAGCGTTTGTTTGAGTTAAGCATATAAAACAGCAACAACAACAACAACTACTACTATGTGGCTAGTAAGAGAAAAACTGAAACGTTTGCAGAAAAAAAAGGACTCATTAACGTCATAAAATTAATTGTTAAATCAACATATAAACAAACGAACGCACACACACACAGAGACCCATAAAAAATACACAGACATTTACTTTATATAATAGACCTACAAATATTTAGCTACATACACATATTAAAGCAGCATGTGTAACAGCACACTTCCACCTACTCACCTAACAATCTGCAAAAAGTAATAGCTTTTTTTTGTAAAACTTACACACAGCCACCCTAATAAAATGTATGTGTTTGTGTTATAAAATGACATATTTCGCTTGTGGCAAAAAGACATATTTACCAAAAATTATTGTCTTCCTTTGGCCTCTGTATGTGTGTTTAAATTTAAACGTGTGTTTTTAGGTAAGAATGTAATTAAATGTTATAATTTTGGTGGCTTAAGTTGACTTCTTATAAGGATAAAAATCATCAAAAGTTAGATGATTTAAACCGCACAATGAAAGGATTTTAACTAACATGATTACAGCTTAAAACAGCTTATTTAAAATTATAATTTGCCAAACGTAATTACTCCACAAACAAGGATCAAAACAGTTGTTGGCATTTGAAAAACAAATTTATTGGGCAAACTCTAAGGAGAAATAAAGATTTGTGGAAGTTTTTATAAAAGAATGAAAATCAAATTAATATATGACCATTTTTGTTAATTTTTAAAAATTTCCAAAAAAAAGGATATATGGCAAACTTTTTATGTATAAGACCAAATTAGACAATATTTGGTATTCACATTAATGAGACCATTTTCCATTCCTATGCTCAGTTTTAAGTGATTTGAAGATTTAACAAAGTTTTTGTAGAACTTTATTTTCGAAAAAAAATTAAATTTTTATTTTTTTCTTAAAAATTTAAATATTCTTCAAGAAAGCTTTAAAAATTTTTAAAAAAATATAAATATTTGTAAGTACCAAAAAAGGATATATGGCCATCTTTTTATCTAAAGGACCTACAACATACATTTTTGGTGAAAATGTCCATATGACCATGTCTCATTAATTTTGTAAGTTTCAAGTTATTTGATACAACAACAAAGATTTTATAACAATTTTTATTTATTTTAGTAATGAAAAAATTGAGCAAAGCAATTTTTGGCATTTGAAAAACAAATTTATAGAGCAATCTCTAAGGATAAATAAAGATAAATGAAATTAATATATGCCCATTTTTGTTAATTTTTAAAAATTTCCAAAAAAAGGATATATGGCAAACTTTTTATGTATATGACCTAATTACACAATATTTGGTAGACATATTAATGAGACCATTTGCCATTCATATTCCTAGTTTTAAGTGATTTGAAGTTTTAACAAAGTTTTTGTAGAACTTTATTTTCGAAAAAAAATTAAATTTTTATTTTTTTCTTAAAAATTTAAATATTCTTCAAGAAAGCTTTAAAAATCTGAAAAAAAATATAAATTTTTGTAAGTACCAAAAAAGGATATATGGCAATCTTTTTATGTAAAGGACCTACAATATAAATTTTTGGTGAAAATGTCCATATGACCATGTATCATTAATTTTTTAAGTTTGAAGTTATTTGAGACAACAAAAAAGATTTTATAACAATTTTTAATTACTTTAGTAATGAGAACAAGGATCAAAACAATTGTTAGCATTTGAAAAACAAATCTATGGGACAACCTCTAAGGATAAATAAAGCTTTATTGGTGTTTTCATGTAAGAAATGAAAATAAAATTAATTTATAACCATTTTTGTAAATTTTTAAAAATTTCGAAAAAAAAGGATATATGACAAACTTTTTATGTATATGACCGAATTGCACAATATTTGGTAAACATAACAATGAGACCATTTGCCATTTATATTCTTAGTTTTAAAAGATTTGAAGTTTTAACAAAGTTTTTGTAGAACTTTATTTTCGAAAAAAATTAATTTTTTTTTTTCTTAAAAATTTAAATATTCTTCAAGAAAGCTTTAAACATTTTTAAAAAAAATATAAATTTTTGTAAGTACCAAAAAAGGATATATGGCCATCTTTTTATCTCAAGGTCCTACAATATAAATTTTTGGTGAAAATGTCCATATGACAATGTATCATTAATTTTTTAAGTTTCAAGTTATTTGAGACAACAAAAGAGATTTTATAACAATTTTTAATTACTTTAGTAATGAAAACAAGGATCAAAACAATTGGTGGCATTTGAAAAACAAATTTTTTTGGGAATCCTCTAAGGTGAAATAAAGATTTGTTGGTATTTTTATGTAAGAAATGAAAATCAAATTAATTTATAACCATTTTTGTTAATTTTTAAAAATTTCCAAAAAAAGGATATATGGCAAACTTCTTATGTATATGACGTAATTACACAATATTTGGTAGACATATTAGTGAGACCATTTGCCATTCGTATTCCCAGTTTTAAGTGATTTGAAATTTTAACAAAGTTTTTGTAGAACTTTATTTTCGGAAAAAAATATTATTTTAATTTTTTTCCTAAAAATTTAAATCTTCATTTAAAAATACATCAAAATAATAAAAAAAAACTATAAATTTATTTATTTATCAAAAAAGGATATATGGCAATCTTTTTATCTAAAGAACCTACAATATAAATTTTTGGTGAAAATGTCCATATGACCATATATCATTAATTTCTTAAGTTTCAAGTTATTTGAGACAACAACAAAGATTTTACAACAATTTTTAATTACTTTAGTAATGAAAACAAGGATCAAAACAATTGGTGGCATTTGAAAAACAATTTTTTTTGGGAATCCTCTAAGGTGAAATAAAGATTTGTTGGTATTTTTATGTAAGAAATGAAAATCAAATTAATTTATAACCATTTTTGTTAATTTTTAAAAATTTCCAAAAAAAGGATATATGGCAAACTTCTTATGTATATGACGTAATTACACAATATTTGGTAGACATATTAGTGAGACCATTTGCCATTCATATTCCTAGTTTTAAGTGATTTGAAGATTTAACAAAGTTTTTGTAGAACTTTATTTTCGAAAAAAAAATTATTTTTTTCTTAAAAATTTAAATATTCTTTAAGAAAGTACCAAAAAAGAATATATGGCCATCTTTTTATCTAAAGGACTTACAATTCAAATTTTTGGTGAAGATGTCCATATGACCATGTCTCATTAATTTTGTAAGTTTCAACTTATTTGATACAACAACAAAGATTTTATAACAATTTTTAATTACTTTAGTAATGAAAACAAGGATCAAATTAATTGTTGAAATTTGAAAAACAAATCTATGGGGCAACCTCTAAGGAGAAATAAAGATTTATTGGATTAAAAATTAAATTAAAAGTAATATATAACCATTTTTGTTAAGTTTTAAAAATTTCCAAAAAAAGGATATATGGCAAACTTTGTATGTATATGACCGAATTGCACAGAATTTGGTATTCATATTAATGAGACCATTTCCCATTCCTATGCTTAGTTTTAAGTGATTTGAAGATTTAACAAAGTTTTTGTAGAACTTTATTTTCGGAAAAAAAATTAAATTTTTATTTTTTTCTTAAAAATTCAAATATTCTTTAAGAAAGCTTTAAAAATTTTTAAAAAATATATAAATTTTTGTAAGTACCAAAAAAGGATATATGGCCATCTTTTTATCTAAAGGACCTACAATATAAATTTTTGGTGAAAATGTCCATATGACCATGTATCATTAATTTCTAAAGTTTCAAGTTATTTGAGACAACAACAAAGATTTTATAACAATTTTTAATTACTTTAGTAATGAAAACAGGGATCAAAACAATTGTTAGCATTTGAAAAACAAATCTATGGGACAACCTCTAAGGATAAATAAAGATTTATTGGTGTTTTCATGTAAGAAATGAAAATAAAATTAATTTATAAACATTTTTGTAAATTTTTAAAAATTTCCAAAAAAAGGATATATGACAAACTTTTTATGTATATGACCAAATTGCACAATATTTGGTAAACATAACAATGAGACCATTTGCCATTTATATTCTTAGTTTTAAAAGATTTGAAGTTTTAACAAAGTTTTTGTAAAACTTTATTTTTGCAAAAAACTTTGGATTTTTGTCTTGCTTCTAAAAATTTTAATATTTTATTAAAAAGATTCAAAATATTAAAAAAAAATTTAAAATTTGTTCAAGTACCAAAAAAGGATATATGACCAAATTTTTATCTAAAGTATTTACAATAAAAATTTTTGATGAAAATGTTAATATGACCATGTCACATTCTTTTTGTAAGTTTCAATGTATTTGAGATATTAACAAAAATTTTATAACTATTGTTTAGAGGTAAAAAAGTAAAAAAAAAATAAAAATTCTTCATAAATTTCTAAAATTATATCAACAAAGATCTTATAAAAATTAAAAAAAAAATTCATTAAAGTTCAGGTAAAAATTTCGAAAATTTAAGTAAAGTACCAAAAAAGGATATATGGCCAACTTTTGAACTAAAGAACCTACAACATTAATTTTTGGTGAAAATGTTAATATGTTCATGGCACATTAATTTTGTAAGTTTCAAAGTATTTGAGTTAACAACAAAGATTTTATAAGCATTTTTTTTAAAACAAAATTTAAAAAAAAATTTATTAAAATTTTTTTCCAATTTAGAAACATTTTTGTTATATATTTATAAATATAACTCGAGTTTTGCTATTTTTTTTTTAATAATTTGTTATTTAAATTAAGTGTTTTGTTATAAAACTGCCATTGTTATTTAGCTATTTAAAAGGTTTTCTATTTTTTTTCTAAATTTTCCTTGAAATTAACAGCTATTTTTGTATTATTATTACGCTCTAGCACATGACAAAAACATGTCTGTATTTTATGACATTTAAATTGAATGTCGTTGGCAAAATTAGCATTTTAGCTGGAAAAAAGGAGCGGGAGAGCGAGTAAATATTGTGGAAAATTGCATGGGTAAATGGGTGTGTTTGTAAAAACGTAATCAAATGGTGGTATATATGCAAATTTCCATAAATATAACTGCATATTAATATGCATATCAGATGATGAGCAGCATATAACGATAGAGAGGTTTTCTTTTTAAACATTAAGGATATTATTAGAACGGTTTTTGTTGTGGTTAGAAATAAACAAACTCACTATAATGCACAGCCTGCTTTAGAAAGTCATTATTATTATAATATGATAGAAAGAGAGAGGGAGAGGGAAAGAGGGACATGTAAATTTAATGAAGTGAAAATTAGTTTGTTTGCAACTAACCAGGTTTTCTGTGTATTTTTTTATTATTAATTTTAGAAACTGCTTTACTGCTGCCGGCTTCCTTGACTCACCAGCATCATGTAAATGACAGCAGTGTCAGACGCAATTTACGCAACCACTACAGAGAAACCTACCAGCATAACAGAGAGCAAGAGTAAGTATTTTAAATGTTTTTTTTAATTTCCTTTATAATACATCTTAAAAAGGATTTGAAAACAATTTCTAATATCCCATAAATGTAACAATAATTTTTCATTTCTGGCAATAAAATCGAAAACTACTGTAAAACGGATATAAAACTACAATAACAATTTGCTTAACAGAACATAATAATAGAAAAAAATAAGGTTAATTGTAGGAATCACTATTAAATAGAGATAGAGAAATGGAAATGGAAATAGAGAAAAACTACATATAAAAAGGATTTAAAAAACAATTTCAAATAATCATAATATCAAAAAAAGACACAAAAAAAATAGCAACTTCCCTGTCTCTTCATGCTTTCTTATACAGCATCCGTTTCCTTTTTTTTGTCATATAAAATTCTCTATAAGGGTTAAGCTTCAATAAGCTTGAAACCAAAATTGCAACAAGCAATCAATGCTGTTGTAAAATGTTGAAAGACATTTTAAAGCAAAAAAAATTGGACTCTTTTACAGCAACCAGTGGACGAAAGTAAAAAAAAAATTAAAAAAATCCCTAGAATGTTACTTAGCCGGCTACAATGGCAAAAACAGAAATGAAGTTAAAACCAATACAAATTGTAGAAAATTTTTCTAGTTTTTTTTTGCAATTTTATGAGCAAACTATACAAAAAAAACAATACAATCAAAAAAGTTATAAAAGACAAAAAATACAACAACAATAACACTAGTGTTGAAAGAAGCTACTACTGCAAGAAGTTACCAGAAATAAGGAGACAGTTTTATGCATGAAACTTGCAAATGAAACTTTAAATTTAGTAAAAAAAAAACAGAACAAAAGGAAATGAAACAAAAAGTTTTTTGATTTAAAGAGAAACAGTGGGAGAATTAAAGAAAAATAAATATTTATAAATGTTTTCATGTAAGAAATGAAAATAAAATTAATAAATAATCATTTTTTTAAATTTTTCAAAATGTCCAAAAAAAGGATATATGGCAAACTTTTTATGTATAAGGCCAAATTGCACAAAATTTGGTAAACATATTAAAGAAACCATTTGCCATTTATATTCTTAGTTTTAAGTGATTTGAAGTTTTAACAAAGTTTTTGTAGAACTTTATTTTTTCCAAAAATTTTTAATTTTTGTTTCTTCTTAAAAATTGAAATATTCATTTGGAATGATCTCAAAATATTAAAAAAAATTATAAATTTGTTAAAGTACCAAAAAAGGATATATGGCCAACTTCTTATCTAAAGGATCTACAATATAAATTCTTGGTGAAAATGTCAACAAAGCCATGTCACATTCATTTTGCAAGTTTCCAGTTATTTGAGACAACAACAAAGATTTTATAACAATTTTTAATTACTTTTGTAATGAAAGCAAGCTCAAAGCAATTGCTGGCGTTTCAAAACAAATTTACTGGACAACATCTAAAGAGAAATAAATATTTATTGGTGTTTTCATGTTAGAAATTAAAAAAAAAATAATATATAATCATTTTATTAAATTTTTTCAAAATGTCCAAAAAAAGGATATATGACAAACTTTTTATGTATAGGGCCAAATTGCACAAAATTTGGTAAACATATTAATGATACCATTTGCCATTTATATTCATAGTTTTAAGTGATTTGAAGTTTTAATAAAGTTTTTGTAGAACTTTATTTTTTCAAAAAATTTTCAATTTTTGTTTCTTCTTAAAACTTAAAATATTCGTTTGGAAAGATCTCAAAATATAAAAAAAATAAAAATTTGTTTAAGTAGCAAAAAAGGATATATGGCCAACTTCTTATCTAAAGGCTCTACAATATAAATTCTTGGTGAAAATGTCAACAAAGCCATGTCACATTCATTTTACAAGTTTCAAGTTATTTGAGACAAGAACAAGGATTCTATAACAATTTTTAATTACTTTTGTAACGAAAGTAAGGACCAAAGCAATTGCTGGCATTTGAAAACCAAATTTACTGGGCAACATCTAAAGAGAAATAAATATTTATTAATGTTTTCATGTTAGAAATGAAAATAAAATTAATATAAAACCATTTTTTAAAATTTTTCAAAATTTTCAAAAAAAGGATATATGACAAACTTTTTATGTATAAGGCCAAATTGCACAAAATTTGGTAAACATATTAATGATACCATTTGCCATTTATATTCTTAGTTTTAAGTGATTTGAAGTTTTAATAAAGTTTTTGTAGAACTTTATTTTTTCAAAAAAATTTTAATTTTTGTTTGTTCTTAAAATTTTAAATATTCGTTTGGAAAGATCTCAAAATATTAAAAAAAATATAAATTTCTTTAAGTACCAAAAAAGGATATATGGCCAACTTCTTATCTAAAGGATCTACAATATAAATTCTTGGTGAAAATATCAACAAAACCATGTCACATTCATTTTACATGTTTCAAGTTATTTGAGAAAACAACAAACATATTTTTTTCACTAAAAAAATTTTTTTCCGAAAAAAATTTTTCAATCTTATCTAAAGTATACTGAGTTATTGTCACACTAAATTTAAGATCCTTTTCTTATATTCATAAATTCCAGCTCCACTGTCTTGTTTTCCTCTTCAATAGCATGTAAAACTTTTACCATTTGTTGCAATGACCCAACGTTTGTCCCCCTATTCCATACATTACTTTTAGTTTTTTTTTTCTTATTATCTGTAGCAAACAATTGGAAACTTAAACTGTCATAATGTCATATGGTCTGCTCTTAACTCTCTACCATCATCATCATCATCATCTTCATCATGCAAATAGTTTTCTTACTGCATTGTTTTTAGCAGTTTAGATTAAAAAGTTCTTCATAATATTTTTTTGCTTTAGCACCGACAGCCATAATAACATGCAACATGTTGCAACAAGAAAAAAATGATAAAAAAAAAAACTTTCAACAAAAAAATTATGCTTAATAAAGAATAAACAAAAGCAAAGAAGTTACAAGTAACCAGCTATAACTTAGCCAATACTCCAGGAAAGGATACACTCAAGACTTTATTATTTGATATACAAAGGATACACAATCATTTGGAAATTTACCGGAAAATATTTGCCAGCAATAATTGCGTACATTTGTTTAAATCACTGAAAATAAATTGCTTATTTTCTGTGAGAAAAAAATCCTTCCTCTGTTTTATATTTCCTTAATGAGGCTTTAAACTGACCCTTCTTATTTGTCACAATATTAAACACAATATAATTTAAGCCTGTTGTCTCTAAGGAGATTTTAAATATTTGTAGAACCTACCAACCAACAAAAAAAAATACAAGGAAGCGAAGGACCAAAACAAATTGAAATTTAATTGGCGTAAAATCAGTTTTTTTTGCTATTTAGGTTTGAAAAGATACAACTGTATTAGAATTTCTTGTAAAATCAGGAACATGAAAAGCTGATAAAACACAACTTAATAGCATATTCAGCCAGCTGAATAAGTGGATTGAAATTAAAGTTTAAAGGATATGTTTAAAGAAATGGAAAACATGAAAAATTTACAATCATCAGAAATTTTTGAATTTTTTTCGAAAATTTTCGAATAATTATTCGAATAAAAAACCGATTAATCGATTATTTATGAAATTAATATTCGAATAAAAAGCTTATAATTGAGATAATACTTAGAAATTTATTCAATTGAAAACAGAATAATCAAAAAATTTCATAAAACAAATATTTTTTGTAAAAATTTATTCGTATAATTAAACGAATAAACAAATATTTTTTGACGCTTCAATTCAATTATTATAATAATTAAATTATTTTTAATCCTGCATTGAAAGACAGAATTAAATTGGGTTTTTTTTAAAAATAATCGAATAATTATTCGAATAAAAAACCGATTAAATTGAAAATTAATCGAATAAAAAACCAAATAATAAAAATAAATTATTCAAACTTATTTTCTAAAGCTTATATTATATAATTACACCTACACAGTTTTTTTTTACAAAAAAGCTCGAAAAATTATTCGAATAATTTTTTCCGAAAATTAGCTGGAAAATTTTTTTGCCAAAAATTTATCGTTTTAATTTCTGTATTGAATTATTAGAATTATTTTAAATTTTTCCAAAATAACCGAATAATTATTCGAATAAAAAACCGATTAATTTTAAAATTATTCGAATAGTTTTTAAAGCTTATATTGTATAATTATAAATATTCAGTTTCATTATAAAACTAGGATAAATATTCGAACAAAAAACCGATTAACCGGTTGTTTTATGAAAATAATATTCGAATAAAAACCTTATAATTGAGTAAATACTTAGAAATTTATTCAAATGAAAACTGAATAATAAAAAAATTTCATAAAACAAATATTTTTTGTAAAAATTTTATTCGAATAAAAAACCGATTAACCGATTTTTTATGAAAATAATATTCGAATATAAACCGTTTAATTGAGAAAATACTTAGAAATTTATTCGCATGAAACCCGAATCAAAAAATTCCTAAAATAAATATTTTTTATATTGAATGATTGAAAAATGTATTCGTATAAAAAACCGGATAAACGAATAACTATTGACGCTTCTATTTAATTATTATAATTATTCAGATAAAATTGTTAACTCTGCATTGAAAGACAGAATTAATTTGGTTTTTTTAAAAAATAATCGAATAATTATTCGAATAAAAACCCGATTAAATTGAAAATTAATCGAATAAAAAACCAAATAATTAAAATAAATTATTCAAACTTATTTTCTAAAGCTTATATTATATAATTACAACTATACAGTTTTTTTACAAAAAAACTCGAAAAATTATTCGAATAAAAAAACGAAATAAAAATCGAAAAAATCTTAAATTTTGGAAATTTAAAAAAAGTTCTCTTTTTAATTTCTATATTGAATCAGCAGAATTATTTTAAATTTTTCCAAAATAACCGAATAATTATTCGAATAAAAAACCGATTAATTTTTAAATTATTCGAACAGTTTTCAAAGCTTATATTGTATAATTATAAATAATCTGTTTAATTATAAAATTAGAATAAATATTCGAATAAAAAACCGACTACACGGTTTTTTTATGAAAATAATATTCGAATAAAAACCTTATAATTGAGAAAATACTTAGAAATTTATTCAAATGAAAACTGAATAATAAAAAAATTTCATAAAACAAATATTTTTTGTAAATATTTTATTCGAATAAAAAACCGATTTACCGATCGAAAAATTAGCTGGGAAATTTGTTTGCCAAAAATGTATCATTTTAATTTCTATATTAAATCAGAAGAATTATTTTAAATTTTTCCAAAATATCCGAATAATTATTCGAATAAAAAACCGATTACTTTTTAAATTATTCGAATAGTTTTCAAAGCTTATATTGTATAATTGTAAATATTCAGTTTCATTATAAAACTAGGATAAATATTCGAATAAAAAACCGATTAACCGGTTTTTTATGAAAATAATATTCGAATAAAAACCTTATAATTGAGAAAATACTTAGAAATTTATTAAAATGAAAACTGAATAATACAAAAATTTCATAAAACAAATATTTTTTGTAAACATTTTATTCGAATAAAAAACCGATTAACCGATCGAAAAATTATCTGGGAAATTTTTCTGCCAAAAATGTATCGCTTTAATTTCTATATTGAATCAGCAGAATTATTTTAAATTTTTCCAAAATAACCGAATAATTATTCGAATAAAAAACCGATTAATTTTAAAATTATTCGAATAGTTTTCAAAGCTTATATTGTATAATTATAAATATTTAGTTTCATTATAAAACTAGGATAAATATTCGAACAAAAAACCGATTAACCGGTTTTTTTATGAAAATAATATTCGAATAAAAGCCGTATTATTGGGAAAATACTTAGAAATTTATTCAAATGAAAACTGAATAATAAAAAAATTTCATAAAACAAATATTTTTTGTAAAAATTTTATTCGAATAAAAAACCGATTAACCGATTTTTTTATGAAAATAATATTCGAATATAAACCGTTTAATTGAGAAAATACTTAGAAATTTATTCGGAAAAAATCCTAAAATAAATATTTTTTATATTGAATGATTGAAAAATGTATTCGTATAAAAAACCGGATAAACGAATAACTATTGGCGCTTCTATTCAATTATTATAATTATTCAGAAAAATTGTTAATTCTGCATTTAAAGACAGAATTAAATTGGGTTTTTTTTTTAAATAATCGAATAATTATTCGAATAAAAAACCGATTAGGTTGAAAATTAATCGAATAAAAAACCAAATAATAAAAATAAATTATTCAAACATATTTTCTAAAGCTTACATTATATAATTACACCTATACAGTTTGTTTTACAAAAAAGCTCGAAAATTTATTCGAATAAAAAAATAATCGAAAAAATCTTAAATTTTGGAAAATTTAAAAAAGGTTCTCTTTTTAATTTCCATATTGAATCATCAGAATTATTTAAAATGTTTCCAAAATAACCGAATAATTATTCGAATAAAAAAACCGATTAATTTTAAAATTATTCGAATAGTTTTCAAAGCTTATATTTTATAATTATAAATATTCTGTTTAATTATAAAAAAACTTGGATATATATTCGAATAAAAAACCGATTAACCGGTTTTTTATGAAAATAATATTCGAATAAAATCCTTATAATTGAGAAAATACTTAGAAATTTATTCAAAGGAAAAGAAATTAATCAAAAAATTTCCTAAAACAAATATTTTTTTATATTGAAAGATTGGAAAATGTATTCGTATAAAAAACCGAATGCATGAGCTTCTATTCAATTATTATAATTTGTCAAATATATTGCTACAATTGTTCTAAACAGCTCTATTTTTAAGTCTGCATTAAAAGACAGAATTAAAAAGTTTTTTAAAAAAATTATCGAATAATTATTCGAATAAAAAATTATTCGAATGAAAATTAATCGAATAAAAAAACAAAAAATAGAAATAAATTCTATTATTTTCTAAAGCTTTTCAAAAAATCTTCGCAAAATAGTTATCTTTTTTGAGAAATTAATATTCGAATAATTTAGAAAATACACGAAAATTTATGCGAATAAACACCGAATAACCTAAATTTCCTGAAAATAACCTATTATTAATTTTTATATGGAAATAGTATAATTATTTTGATTATTTGCTTAAAAACTCAAAACTTTATTCGAATAAAAAAACCGAATACATAATCGAAAAAAAATTTAAAATTTAAAAAAAGTTTAGTTTGTTATACGTAACTTTTAGATCAAAAATATTTATATTTTTTTATGACAATTATATTCGAATAAAAATCGAATGATTTAGAAAAATAGTTTGAAAATTATTCGAATAATCGAAAAAATTGCTGAAAATAATATATTTTTTTGTTTTATATATAAATTATATAAATTATAAATTGATTTTTTCATAAAATATCAAATAATTATTCGAATAAAAAACCGATTAATTGGAAAATTAATCGAATAAAAATCAGAATAATGAAAAAAAAACTATAAAACTTTTTTACGATATAATTATTATTCGAATAAAAACCGAATAATTTAGAAAATAGTCGGATATTTATTCGAATAATCGAAAAAAATCTTTTAAAATATTATCTTTTTTAGTATTATAATAAAAGATTTGATTTATTTAGATTTTTTCATAAAAAACCAAATAATTATTCGAATAAAAAACCGATTAAGTTGAAAATTAATCGAATAAAACACCGAATAATGGAAAAAAAACTATGAAATTTTTTTTTATTCTTTAATTAAAAATATACAGATTTTTCACAAAATAATTTGGTTTTTCATTCGAATAATTATCCGATTATTCGAATGAAAAACCGAATAATCGTAAAATTTTATTTTTTATTTGTAATATTTTAATCATAAATACTCAGAATAATTTTCACAAAAAAAAACTCGAATAATTATTCGAATGAAAAACCGAATAATCGTAAAATTTTATTTTTTATTTGTAATATTTAAATCATAAATACTTAGAATAATTTAGGAAAATAGTCGGAAATTTATTCGAATATTTAATTGAAAAAAATACCTAAACATATTTTCATTGTTTGTGTTATAATAAAAGATTTGTTTATTTTGAATTTTCATAAATAATTGAATAATTATTCGGATTTCTTTGAATTTGAATAGACCAATAAAAATATCCGTATTCGTTTAATTCAGTAATTATTGTGTATAATATTTATTATTGCCAAGATTTCTGCTTCTTTTGTTTTCAAAAAAAAATTGGTTTTATATAGCTAATTTAATTGTTTATTATTAATTTCCCAGCCTTTGTAAATATTCGTTTTTTAATATATTTTTAATCTCTCATTATTACACTTTCATTAAGAGGTTTTTTCTGTACTAATAACTTTTTTCAAAAAGAAAATTTTTTGTTTCCTTTTTCCCAGTAACTACTTTGTTTTAAGCTTAAAACAAAACAATGAAATCTCTTGTTAAAACCGCAATAAAAGAAACCAAATATTGCCCCACAGAAATTATAACTTAAATCTTAATTAAAAAGTGAAATTAAGGGAAAAAGAAATCTTAAAAAAGGAAGAAAAAAAACGAAATATTTTCACATTTCACAAATATAAAAATAAGTAAGAGTAGAATATTCGGCAGTGCTGAATATTATATACCCTTCACATTAAACAATATTTTTAGATGAACAAAAACAAATTTGGTAGAAAAAAATTGAGTCTAAAAAAATATGGTGAAAAAAAATTTTAATTTTTTTTTTAAATTTGTTCGATTATTCGGTTTTATTTCGAATAATTATTTGAGATTTTTAAGCAAATTATCAAAATAATTATAATATTTCTATACAAAAATTTGGTTATTTTTAGGAAATTTTGATTATTCGGTTTTTATTCGAATAAATTTCCGAGTATTTTCTAAATTATTCGAATAATATTTTTATAAAAAATTTATGATTTTTAAATAACAAATAAAAATTTAGAAGAGACATTTTTTGCAAAACTTTAATTTTCAACCGAATTGGTTTTTCATTCTAATAATTATTCGATTATTTTTCAAAAAACCAAATTTTTTTTCGATTATTCGAATAAATTTTCGACTACTTTTCTGAATTATTGTGAATAAATTTTTCAAAAAATATTTGTTTTCACAATTAAAGGGTTTTCTTCGAATATTAATTTCATGAAAAAATTGGTTAATCGGTTTTTTATTCGTATAATTATTCGGTTATTTGGGAAAATTCAAAAAAATTCTGATGATTTAATAAAGAAATTAAAAAGAGAAAAAAAATTGATCAGCTATTTTTGTTTAAAAAAAAAAAAATTATTCGAATAATTTTACGAGCTTTTTTTAAAAAAAATATGTATGGGAGTAATTATATAATATAAGCTTTTTTCATAATTTATATTAATTATTTCGATTTTTATTCGATTAATTTTCAACTTAATCGATTTTTTATTCGAATAATTATTCGATAATTTTTTTTTAGAAAACCAAATTAATTCTGTCTTTCAATGCAGAATTAAATAGAATTAATAAATTATAATAATTATATAGAAGCGTCAATAAATATTCGTTTATTCGGTTTTTTTTACGAATAAATTTGTCAAAAAATATTTGTTTTCACAATTTTTCACAATTAAACGGTTTTCTTCGAATATTAGTTTCATAAAAAATCGGTTTTTTCTTCGAATAATTATTCGGTTATTTGGGAAAATTCAAAAAAATCTCATGATTTAATAAAGAAATTAAAAAGAGAAAAGAATTTCCCAGCTATTTTTTCGAAAAAACAATGTATTCGAATAATTTTAAGATCTTTTTTAAAAAAAAATCTGTATGGAAAATTAGAAAATAAGTTTTCATAATTTCTTTCTATTATTTCGATTTTTATTCGATTAATTTTCAACTTAATCGGTTTTTTATTCGAATAATTATTCGGTTATTTTTTTAAAAAGCCAAATTAATTCTGTCTTTCAATGCAGAATTAAATAGAATTGATAAATTATATTAATTAAATAGAAGCGTCAATAAATATTCGTTTATTCGGTTTTTTTTACGAATAAATTTTTCAAAAAATATTTGTTTTCACAATTAAACGGTTTTCTTCGAATATTAATTTCATAAAAAAAATCGGTTAATCGGTTTTTTATTCGAATAATTATTCGGTTATTAGGGAAAATTCAAAAAATCTCATGATTTAATAAAGAAATTAAAAAGAGAAAAAAAATTTCCCAGCTATTTTTTCGAAAAAAAAAATTTATTCGAATAATTTTAAGAGCTTTTTTAAAAAAAAATCTGTATGGGAGTAATTATATAATATAAGCTTTAGAAAATAAGTTTTCATAATTTATTTCTATTATTTCGATTTTTATTCGATTAATTTTCAACTTAATCGGTTTTTTATTCGAATAATTATTCGATTATTTTTTAAAAAACCAAATTAATTCTGTCTGACAATGCAGAATTAAATAGAATTGATAAATTATAATAATTGAATAGAAGCGTCAATAAATATTCGTTTATTCGGTTTTTAATACGAATAAATTTTTAAAAAATATTTGTTTTCACAATTTTTCACAATTAATCGGTTTTCTTCGAATATTAATTTCATAAAAAATCGGTTAATCGGTTTTTTATTCGTATAATTATTCGGTTATTTGGCAAAATTCAAAATAATTCTCATGATTTAATAAAGAGAAAAAAATTTCCCGGCTATTTTTTGGAAAAAAAATTTTATTCGAATAATTTTATTCGGAAAATTAGAAAATAAGTTTTCATAATTTATTTCTATTATTTCGATTTTTATTCGATTAATTTTCAACTTAATCGGTTTTTTATTCGAATATTTATTCGGTTATTTTTCTCAAAAACCAAATTAGACTGTGAAAAATTTGGGTAGTCCCAGTTTTTAGCTTTTTTCATAATTTATTTCTATTATTTGGATTTTTATTCGATTCATTTTCAACTTAATCGGTTTTTTATTCGAATAATTATTCGATTATTTTTTTAAAAAGATCAAATTAATTCTCTGATCATTTTTGGTGAAAAAAAAATGTTGATGAATTTTTTTTTTTTTTGAAATCATGATAGTCACAGTTTTTAGCTTATATCTCAGCCATTTGTTGGACGATTTTCTCGATTTTTCAATAGCAATCTAAGTTGAACTATAGCGGATATATTGATGTATTAATCATGTATATAAGTAATTTGTGGACTACGGAAAGTTGATTTCAACATACAGACGGCCAGAAAAACAGGGCTCTATAAAAAAAAAAAATGTAGAAATTACAAACGGCCTGACAAACTTATCACTCATGCTGAAGGGTATTATAATAAACTGGGTTTGGGTTTTTTTTTTGTAAATATTAAACAAGATGTTGGTATTTAAGTTTTCCCTAAGGATGACCCAATTTTTCAAATGATACAGAGAAAATGAAACCAGAAAGAAACTTAACAAATGTAGAAAAACACACACAAAGATTTGCTAAGCTGACACACTCAGATATTAAACAGGAAAATGAAACAGTAAAGGACAAAATAAGAAAATCTGTTTTAGTAGGAAAATATAAAAAAAATCTGTAGCTGCCACTGTTTAAATGTGTTGCAAGTAAGACAACATGTTGTCGTGTTTATGGTATATTTATATACTTCACTTAGTTAATATACTTAAAAGCCGGAAGCCATATATCATCTTCTGCCAAATATAAATACAAATATACTTAGACAACAAACTCATCTTGAAAATCCTAACTAAACTAACTTAAAGCCATTATAATTTAAGCTCAAAAATAAAACAGAAATTTTATTTAGAAATTAAAATATTAAATTAAAAAGTGACTGAAAATAAAGCCATATTAAGTTCTCCCCCTTTGGTTGCCTTTATTACCCATATTTCTTTAATTGTTTTTAATTTTCCAGGGACTTAAAAAACAATAACTGCCATAAAGTTGTTAAATAAATTGTTTAACAACATTTAACACTGTTTACTGCTGTTCTTTATTGTTTTTGTTTTACGTACCCCAAATGTTTTTATAATTTCGATTTATTTTGTTTTCATTTGTATAGAATTAAAATTCATTTAAAAAAAAATTATATGATTTTGTCAACAAAAACATTACAATTTCAAATTTTTATGAGTTCAATTAAATACAAACAAAAACGCAGAACAAAATATATAAAACAAAATGTTTTTATGGTGTCACTAGCAGCTGTGTTCGATAAACTCCAAATAAATGCAAAACAGCAAAGAAAAAAACATGTTATCAGTTACCTAGAGGACAATATACAAATCAATATACAGAAAAGGGCAAACTAAAAAAAATAAATTTTTAGATTCGACAAAAATAATTTTAAATTTTGCAAAACTTTTAATTAGAAAACACTAAATTACCAAGAAACTAATATATATTGACATTTCATAAAAATTTATATAATTTGTTTTACCGAATTTAAGTTAAATTAAAAATTAGTTTTTTAATACACCAAGACGTATGATTAATAATAATTCCGAGGTTGTGTTAGATAAAGCCTTATAAGTTTTGAACTGAAAGAGCTACAAATAAAATTCGTTTTATTAATGAAAGCTAAGACCTTAGGGCTTATTTTAGTATCAAAATTTATAACAGTTCATTAATAAAATTAAGAAAAAAATTAAATTTGTTTAAAATTTTTCATTTTTGAAAATTTAAATTTTAAAAAATTTTAAATTTCAATGCCAAACATAAAGCAATTTAATGTATTAACCTTTATTTTTAACAATAATTTACTCAAGATTTCTCTTAAAAGAGAAACTTTAGTTTTTTAGACATACAGTTTAGAATTTAAAATTGAGTCCTTTATAACAGTGTTTTATGGCAAAAAAATCTTCTTAAATTTTGCAAAATTATCATTTAGAAAACACCAAATTACCAAGAAAATAACATATATTGACATTTCATAAAAATTTATATAATTTGTTCTACCGAATTTAAGTTAAATTAAAAATTTGTTTTTAAAACACCAGGACGTATGATTAATAATAATTCCGAGGTTGTGTTAAATAAAGCCTTATAACTTTTGAACTAAAAGAGCTACAAATAAAATTCGTTTTATTAATGAAAGCCAAGACCTTAGAGCTTATTTTAGTAAAAAAAATTATTACAGCTCATTAACAAAATTAAGAAAAAATTTCATTTTTAAAATTTTTTAATTTTTTGAAAATTTTAATTTTAAAAAATTTTAAATTTAAATTCCAAACATAAAGCAATTTAATGTATTAACCTTTATTTTTAACAATAATTTACTCAAGACGTTTCTTAAAAGAGAAACTTTAGTTTTTTAGACATACAGTTTAGAATTTAAAATTGAGTCCTTTATAACAGTGTTTTATGGCAAAAAAATCTTCTTAAATTTTGCAAAATTATCATTTAGAAAACACCAAATTACGAAGAAATTAACATATATTGACATTTCATAACAATTAATATAATTTGTTCTACCGAATTTAAGCTAAATTAAAAATTAGTTTTTTAAACACCAGGACGTATGATTAATAATAATTCTGAAGTTGTGTTAGAAAAACCGTTATAACTTTTAAACTAAAACAGCTAGTGATTAAATTCCTTCAAACAATGAAAGCCAAGACCTATGGCCCTATTTGAGTTTAAAAAAATATTAATAATCATTAACAAAATTAACGAAAAAAATTTAGTTTTTGGAAAAATTTTTATTTTTGAAAAATTAAATTTCTAAAAAAAATTAAATTTTAATATTAAATATAAATCATTTTATTATATATGAAACTGAAAATTAAAGCCAAGACATTAGGCTTAAAATAAGTAAAAGTTTTTGTTTTAAGTTTTTAGTAAAAACCTGTTTTTTTGTTAAGAATACAGAAATTAAAAAAAATTTTAAATTTATTTTTTTTTAAATTTTAAAAGGAATTTGGAATCCTTTTAAGTTTTATTTATATTTAAGTAATAATAACGTTAAGTAATTGTTTTCCATTGCAAACATTTCTAGCTAATAACAATAAATATATAAATTTATTAAAAATGTAATTTAAAGATACAAGGCCTATGATTAATATTAATTTAGAGGTTATGCTAAATAAATAGCTATAATTTTTTAATTAAAATAGTTATTAAAATAAATGAAAATGAAAATTAAACTAAAAACATTTGGCTTTCAATAGATAATAGTTGTTATTTCAATATTTATTAAAAAACTCATTATTTATTAAAATTAAAAGAATCCTAAAAATTTTTTTCTTTTTATTTTTTTTTAAATTAAGTGAAACATATAAAATTATTTTAAGTTTTCTTTATATTACAGCAATAATATTAAAAATTACAATTAAAATTAAACAAATCCTTTAAGTTTCATAAAATTTATAAAATTTTCAATATTTTTCTCTATCACTCAAGAAGGCCATGTTGGTTACAGTGTAACTCTATGTTTATTCAAACACAGTGGTTGCAAAATTAAATTTTCTATTAGCTTATGTCCTGCTTTATAATAGTCTAAAACAAAGTTTTTCAATTTAAACAATAGTTTAAGTAAATATTACAAATTACCATATTTATGGTTGATCTCAATAGGTGGCGTATGATTAATTTATAGGTTGTTTTAAATAAACCGCTATAACTTTTGAACCAATAAAGTTATTGAACTCATTTAAAAAGTAAACTAAAGCTAAGATTTGTAGTTCTTTTTAAAAATATTGTATGATTGTAAATCCTCTTTACCTTTCTTCGTGCTAAAGTTTGTCCCTTCTGCTTATTTTTTTGTCATTTAAAAAAACCCTTATTTTTACCATCAATGCTGGCAATTGAGCAAATAAGTGAAAATAAAACCAGCATAAATATATTCATTTACCAATATTAAATGTAAATGTTACTTTCCCAGCAATAAAAGCAATTGGCCAGTATTCCCCTGCAAACAAAAAAAATGTAAATACAACTGAACTTCTGTTATTTAAAATGTTTTCAAGCAGCCATTTAACTTTTTATTATTTCAATAACAATTTCACCTGCATACTCCCCTCTTATCACAGCAAAAATAAAAACTCCTTTATCGGTCTCTTAAAGCTATATGGCTTATATTTTTTTTATTACTTTTTGTAGTTTTTAATTAAATCTTTATGTTTGTTTGTTTACTCTCATTATTTTCATTTAGCAGCAGACATTGAAGCAAATGTTTTTCAATTTTTTACAGTCTAATTAAAAGCTTTTTGTCTCTAAAAGTTTTTGTCTTCATTTTTTTTAGGGGAGTTTAATGCAAAGTTTTTGCAATGACCATAAAAAAGATTGACAAAAGTTTTGTTGTTTTTATGGACTCTTCGATTATTATGACTTGTTTTTGAAAACGAAAAAAAAAAAACTTTTTCTAGCTAGAATATTCATGTGTACGAAATGTATATTCATGAGCTTGTTGGCTGAATGACTTTTTTATGAGGTTTTAACGTTTATGACAGTTATAAAGGAAAATAAACAAGACAGCCAAGGATAGCAGCAAGAAAATACTTAGTGCAACGACATTTTCCAAGAGTCTCTTCCAACAATTTCCCTTTTTTCCTCTATCACTTTCCTCTATGCTTTTCTGACCAACCCCTATATCATATATTTATATATTTAACTTGTGCAAATCTCATGAAAAGATTATGACTTTTAAATACTTGTACTCATGCATGATGCCACACAAAGATTCATAACAACTACAGCAAAAAGTAAGAAGAAAAAAATCGGAATTCAAATAAAATCTGTCAAGCGTGTTGTCAGGAAAAATAGCAGTAATAAATGATAGTAAAATAAAACAGAAACATTTCGGATTAATATTATTATGTCATAGAGATTTATAGTTTGTGTCTGAGCACAAGTGAATCGATACTATTTTGTTGCAGAAAACAAAGTTCAAGTAATAAGTTGTAACTTAAATGTTTATAA
Organism: Calliphora vicina; assembly: GCF_958450345.1. NCBI lineage: Eukaryota > Metazoa > Arthropoda > Insecta > Diptera > Calliphoridae > Calliphora > Calliphora vicina. The sequence continues at coordinate 113,312,923 of NC_088783.1, read as the reverse complement.
CTTATAGCAGATTGTTTTCTTCCTTATTTTTATGGCGGACAACAGATTTTTGTTAAGAAGAAAATAAAAAGACCAGAACAAAACTAGAACAGAACTAGAACAGAACTAGAACAGAACTAGAACAGAACTAGAACAGAACTAGAACAGAACTAGAACAGAACTAGAACAGAACTAGAACAGAACTAGAACAGAACTAGAACAGAACTAGAACAGAACTAGAACAGAACTAGAACAGAACTAGAACAGAACTAGAACAGAACTAGAACAGAACTAGAACAGAACTAGAACAGAACTAGAACAGAACTAGAACAGAACTAGAACAGAACTAGAACAGAACTAGAACAGAACTAGAACAGAACTAGAACAGAACTAGAACAGAACTAGAACAGAACTAGAACAGAACTAGAACAGAACTAGAACAGAACTAGAACAGAACTAGAACAGAACTAGAACAGAACTAGAACAGAACTAGAACAGAACTAGAACAGAACTAGAACAGAACTAGAACAGAACTAGAACAGAACTAGAACAGAACTAGAACAGAACTAGAACAGAACTAGAACAGAACTAGAACAGAACTAGAACAGAACTAGAACAGAACTAGAACAGAACTAGAACAGAACTAGAACAGAACTAGAACAGAACTAGAACAGAACTAGAACAGAACTAGAACAGAACTAGAACAGAACTAGAACAGAACTAGAACAGAACTAGAACAGAACTAGAACAGAACTAGAACAGAACTAGAACAGAACTAGAACAGAACTAGAACTAGAACTAGAACTAGAACAGAACTAGAACTAGAACAGAACTAGAACAGAACTAGAACAGAACTAGAACAGAACTAGAACAGAACTAGAACAGAACTAGAACAGAACTAGAACAGAACTAGAACAGAAGAACTAGAAAGTACCTTTTAAAGAAAGTACCTTTTATAGAAAGTACATTTTAAGGAAAGTACATTTTAAAGAAAGTTTCTTTTAAAGAAAGTACCTTTTAAAGAAAGTACCTTTTAAAGAAAGTACCTTTTAAAGAAAGTACCTTTTAAAGAAAGTACCTTTTATAGAAAGTACCATTTAAAGAAAGTACCTTTTAAAGAAAGTACCTTTTATAGAAAGTACCATTTAAAGAAAGTACCTTTTAAAGAAAGTAACTTTTAAAGAAAGTACCTTTTAAAGAAAGTACCTTTTAAAGAAAGTACCATTTAAAGAAAGTACCATTTAAAGAAAGTACCTTTTATAGAAAGTACCATTTAAAGAAAGTACCTTTTAAAGAAAGTACCTTTTAAAGAAAGTACCTTTTAAAGAAAGTACCTTTTAAAGAAAGTACCTTTTATAGAAAGTACCTTTTAAAGAAAGTTTCTTTTATAGAAAGTACCTTTTAAAGAAAGTACCTTTTAAAGAAAGTACCTTAAAGAAAGTACCTTTTAAAGAAAGTACCTTTTAAAGAAAGTACCTTTTAAAGAAAGTACCATTTAAAGAAAGTACCTTTTAAAGAAAGTACCTTTTAAAGAAAGTACCTTTTATAGAAAGTACCTTTTAAAGAAAGTTTCTTTTATAGAAAGTACCTTTTAAAGAAAGTACCTTTTAAAGAAAGTACCTTTTAAAGAAAGTACCTTTTAAAGAAAGTACCTTTTAAAGAAAGTACCTTTTAAAGAAAGTACCCTTTAAAGAAAGTACCTTTTATAGAAAGTACCTTTTAAAGAAAGTACCTTTTAAAGAAAGTACATTTTAAAGAAAGTACCTTTTAAAGAAAGTACCCTTTAAAGAAAGTACCTTTTATAGAAAGTACCTTTTAAAGAAAGTTTCTTTTATAGAAAGTACCTTTTAAAGAAAGTACATTTTAAAGAAAGTACCTTTCAAAGAAAGTACCTTTTAAAGAAAGTACCTTTTAAAGAAAGTACCTTTTAAAGAAAGTACCATTTAAAGAAAGTACCTTTTAAAGAAAGTACCTTTTAAAGAAAGTACCTTTTATAGAAAGTACCTTTTAAAGAAAGTTTCTTTTATAGAAAGTACCTTTTAAAGAAAGTACCTTTTAAAGAAAGTACCTTAAAGAAAGTACCTTTTAAAGAAAGTACCTTTTAAAGAAAGTACCTTTTAAAGAAAGTACCTTTTAAAGAAAGTACCATTTAAAGAAAGTACCTTTTAAAGAAAGTACCTTTTAAAGAAAGTACCTTTTATAGAAAGTACCTTTTAAAGAAAGTTTCTTTTATAGAAAGTACCTTTTAAAGAAAGTACCTTTTAAAGAAAGTACCTTTTAAAGAAAGTACCTTTTAAAGAAAGTACCTTTTAAAGAAAGTACCTTTTAAAGAAAGTACCCTTTAAAGAAAGTACCTTTTATAGAAAGTACCTTTTAAAGAAAGTACCTTTTAAAGAAAGTACCTTTTAAAGAAAGTACCTTTTAAAGAAAGTACCCTTTAAAGAAAGTACCTTTTATAGAAAGTACCTTTTAAAGAAAGTTTCTTTTATAGAAAGTACCTTTTAAAGAAAGTACATTTTAAAGAAAGTACTTTTTAAAGAATGTACCTTTTAAAGAAAGTTTCTTTTATAGAAAGTACCTTTTAAAGAAAGTACCTTTTAAAGAAAGTACCTTTTAAAGAAAGTACCTTTTAAAGAAAGTACCTTTTAAAGAAAGTACCTTTTAAAGAAAGTACCCTTTAAAGAAAGTACCTTTTATAGAAAGTACCTTTTAAAGAAAGTACCTTTTAAAGAAAGTACCTTTTAAAGAAAGTACCTTTTAAAGAAAGTACCCTTTAAAGAAAGTACCTTTTATAGAAAGTACCTTTTAAAGAAAGTTTCTTTTATAGAAAGTACCTTTTAAAGAAAGTACATTTTAAAGAAAGTACTTTTTAAAGAATGTACCTTTTAAAGAAAGTTTCTTTTATAGAAAGTACCTTTTAAAGAAAGTACCTTTTAAAGAAAGTACCTTTTAAAGAAAGTACCTTTTAAAGAAAGTACCTTTTAAAGAAAGTACCTTTTAAAGAAAGTACCTTTTAAAGAAAGTACCTTTTAAAGAAAGTACCTTTTAAAGAAAGTACCTTTTAAAGAAAGTACCTTTTAAAGAAAGTACCTTTTAAAGAAAGTACCTTTTAAAGAAAGTACCTTTTAAAGAAAGTACCTTTTAAAGAAAGTACCTTTTAAAGAAAGTACCTTTTAAAGAAAGTACCTTTTAAAGAAAGTACCTTTTAAAGAAAGTACCTTTTAAAGAAAGTACCTTTTAAAGAAAGTACCTTTTAAAGAAAGTACCTTTTAAAGAAAGTACCTTTTAAAGAAAGTACCTTTTAAAGAAAGTACCTTTTAAAGAAAGTACCTTTTAAAGAAAGTACCTTTTAAAGAAAGTACCTTTTAAAGAAAGTACATTTTAAAGAAAGTACCTTTTAAAGAAAGTACCCTTTAAAGAAAGTACCTTTTATAGAAAGTACCTTTTAAAGAAAGTTTCTTTTATAGAAAGTACCTTTTAAAGAAAGTACATTTTAAAGAAAGTACCTTTCAAAGAAAGTACCTTTTAAAGAAAGTACCTTTTAAAGAAAGTACCTTTTAAAGAAAGTACCATTTAAAGAAAGTACCTTTTAAAGAAAGTACCTTTTAAAGAAAGTACCTTTTATAGAAAGTACCTTTTAAAGAAAGTTTCTTTTATAGAAAGTACCTTTTAAAGAAAGTACCTTTTAAAGAAAGTACCTTAAAGAAAGTACCTTTTAAAGAAAGTACCTTTTAAAGAAAGTACCTTTTAAAGAAAGTACCATTTAAAGAAAGTACCTTTTAAAGAAAGTACCTTTTAAAGAAAGTACCTTTTATAGAAAGTACCTTTTAAAGAAAGTTTCTTTTATAGAAAGTACCTTTTAAAGAAAGTACCTTTTAAAGAAAGTACCTTTTAAAGAAAGTACCTTTTAAAGAAAGTACCTTTTAAAGAAAGTACCTTTTAAAGAAAGTACCCTTTAAAGAAAGTACCTTTTATAGAAAGTACCTTTTAAAGAAAGTACCTTTTAAAGAAAGTACCTTTTAAAGAAAGTACCTTTTAAAGAAAGTACCCTTTAAAGAAAGTACCTTTTATAGAAAGTACTTTTTAAAGAAAGTTTCTTTTATAGAAAGTTCCTTTTAAAGAAAGTACATTTTAAAGAAAGTACTTTTTAAAGAATGTACCTTTTAAAGAAAGTTTCTTTTATAGAAAGTACCTTTTAAAGAAAGTACCTTTTAAAGAAAGTACCTTTTAAAGAAAGTACCTTTTAAAGAAAGTACCTTTTAAAGAAAATACCTTTTAAAGAAAGTACCTTTTAAAGAAAGTACGCTTTAAAGAAAGTACTTTTATAACTAATACTGAATTGTATATTTATATTCATTATTTCCAAGTTATTTTAAACTCTTATTATCCATCTGCTCTCTATTCTGTCTTACATTCTTATAAACTTCATTTCATATTTGGACTTGACAATTTGTATGTCTTTTTTTTTAATAGACTTCGTTAGCAATTACATTTAAACAATGTCATCTGATACTTTCAACTCATCCCTAATGACCTTCAGACTCTTTTACAAAAACAAATTTCCCTAAAAACTTTGCTGCCTTTGTATTTTATTCCTGGCATTATGCAAAATAAACAATAAAGGTCTTTAGCTCATTGTTTAAAAATACTGTAAAACTTTTCTTAACTAAATGAAAATTTAATTTTAATGAAATTTGTTATGGAAAAAAAATAAACCATAAACTTATCATCATATTATTTTATATTTACCTTTATTGCATTACAGCAATAACCAACAACAACAAGAACAAACAATACAAAATATAAATAAATTGAAAAAGTAGAGAACAAAAAAAAACAGAACATTCACACAATTTAATTTGCATAATGGGAATAAAGTACAAGTACATTTGCTTGGCATACTATCCAGCACTTATTTAAGAACAACAAAACAAACAAACAAACTCATACATAAATTTCTATACAACCAACAGCTTCTTCATGTTTTGAGAACTGCTTTCCTCTGCAAATACTACAACAAAAATATATGAACTTTATTAAACAACGACTTACCTGCTGCACACCACCCTACTGATGCTGCTGCTGTGCTTAACAATAGCTGGGCGGTAAACTAGTAAATTTTAACAAAAAAAACAAAAATCCTACAAGAAATACCTAATAGAGAAAATCTTGAGGATATTTTTAAAATCTACAGACCCTTACACACTCTTACTAAGGCAAGAGAGTGGTAGTGGGCAGAGAGAGAGAGTGTCTTGTTAAATATGCCAGACTAAGCCACAAAACGCCTAAGTGTCTGCAATGTAAAAAATGTGTTTTTTTGTTGGTTTTGTATGAGTGTGTAAATGAATATTTTTGTTGTAGGAAATAAAGACAACACAAAATACAACTACAACAACAGCACTATGGGTCAATTATGTAAAAACTAAGTAATTTGGTTTACAAGGCCAACTGAAATTTTTAATATTTTTTTTAATAAAGCGGAACATTTTTAGTTTAGTTTATTCTCAATAGCTAGCACTATGGGTCAGTTTTGGAAAAAACTGAAATATTAACAAATGTTCTTTTAATTTTTCTTAATATTAATATTTAGCTGCAAAATCTAAACATTTTCAATATTTTTCTCCATCGCTCGAGGTGGTCATGTTGGACACACTATAACTCACTGTCTATTCAAAGTCAATAAGTATACGTTGAAATTTCTGTAAGCTTATGCCCTGTTCCGTAATGTTCTGGAACAATTTTTTGCAATTCAACCAATAGTTTGGCTGAATATTACCATTTTTATGATTGATCTCAATGGGGGCGTATGATTGTTATTAATTAATAGGTTGTGTTACATAAAATGCTATTACTTTTTAACTAATAATGCTATTGACTTGGAATAAAGTGTAAAATAAAGCTAAGAGTTGTAGGTCTTAAAAAAATTCAAAAACAAAAAAAAAGTATTTGTTTAAAATCTGGAGCACTATGAGACAGAAAAACTAAAAAAAGTGAAATATTTTTTATCATTTGTAACAAAATGATAAAAAATATATATTCGGCCTTCACAAAATTACACTTTAAAATACAAATTTTAAAAATTTGTAGGTAAACAAAATTTAAAAAAAAAATGTTTTCAAAAATTTTTTCCAATTTTTTTTTTAAATTTTTTAAACAATTTTTTTTTTCATTTTATCGGGTTAAGAAATATTTTTCCCGATTTTTACCCATTTTACTGGACTGTTGTAGTTCTGTTCTAGTTCTGTTCTAGTTCTGTTCTAGTTCTGTTCTAGTTCTGTTCTAGTTCTGTTCTAGTTCTGTTCTAGTTCTGTTCTAGTTCTGTTCTAGTTCTGTTCTAGTTCTGTTCTAGTTCTGTTCTAGTTCTGTTCTAGTTCTGTTCTAGTTCTGTTCTAGTTCTGTTCTAGTTCTGTTCTAGTTCTGTTCTAGTTCTGTTCTAGTTCTGTTCTAGTTCTGTTCTAGTTCTGTTCTAGTTCTGTTCTAGTTCTGTTCTAGTTCTGTTCTAGTTCTGTTCTAGTTCTGTTCTAGTTCTGTTCTAGTTCTGTTCTAGTTCTGTTCTAGTTCTGTTCTAGTTCTGTTCTAGTTCTGTTCTAGTTCTGTTCTAGTTCTGTTCTAGTTCTGTTCTAGTTCTGTTCTAGTTCTGTTCTAGTTCTGTTCTAGTTCTGTTCTAGTTCTGTTCTAGTTCTGTTCTAGTTCTGTTCTAGTTCTGTTCTAGTTCTGTTCTAGTTCTGTTCTAGTTCTGTTCTAGTTCTGTTCTAGTTCTGTTCTAGTTCTGTTCTAGTTCTGTTCTAGTTCTGTTCTAGTTCTGTTCTAGTTCTGTTCTAGTTCTGTTCTGTTCTGTTCTAGTTCTGTTCTAGTTCTGTTCTAGTTCTGTTCTAGTTCTAGTTCTGTTCTAGTTCTAGTTCTGTTCTAGTTCTGTTCTAGTTCTGTTCTAGTTCTGTTCTAGTTCTGTTCTAGTTCTGTTCTAGTTCTGTTCTAGTTCTGTTCTAGTTCTGTTCTAGTTCTGTTCTAGTTCTGTTCTAGTTCTGTTCTAGTTCTGTTCTAGTTCTGTTCTAGTTCTGTTCTAGTTCTGTTCTAGTTCTGTTCTAGTTCTGTTCTAGTTCTGTTCTAGTTCTGTTCTAGTTCTGTTCTAGTTCTGTTCTAGTTCTGTTCTAGTTCTGTTCTAGTTCTGTTCTAGTTCTGTTCTAGTTCTGTTCTAGTTCTGTTCTAGTTCTGTTCTAGTTCTGTTCTAGTTCTGTTCTAGTTCTGTTCTAGTTCTGTTCTAGTTCTGTTCTAGTTCTGTTCTAGTTCTAGTTCTGTTCTAGTTCTGTTCTAGTTCTGTTCTAGTTCTGTTCTAGTTCTGTTCTAGTTCTGTTCTAGTTCTGTTCTAGTTCTGTTCTAGTTCTGTTCTAGTTCTGTTCTAGTTCTGTTCTAGTTCTGTTCTAGTTCTGTTCTAGTTCTGTTCTAGTTCTGTTCTAGTTCTGTTCTAGTTCTGTTCTAGTTCTGTTCTAGTTCTGTTCTAGTTCTGTTCTAGTTCTGTTCTAGTTCTGTTCTAGTTCTGTTCTAGTTCTGTTCTAGTTCTGTTCTAGTTCTGTTCTAGTTCTGTTCTAGTTCTGTTCTAGTTCTGTTCTAGTTCTGTTCTAGTTCTGTTCTAGTTCTGTTCTAGTTCTGTTCTAGTTCTGTTCTGTTCTAGTTCTGTTCTAGTTCTGTTCTAGTTCTGTTCTAGTTCTGTTCTAGTTCTGTTCTAGTTCTGTTCTAGTTCTGTTCTAGTTCTGTTCTGTTCTAGTTCTGTTCTAGTTCTGTTCTAGTTCTGTTCTAGTTCTGTTCTAGTTCTGTTCTAGTTCTGTTCTAGTTCTGTTCTAGTTCTGTTCTAGTTCTGTTCTAGTTCTGTTCTAGTTCTGTTCTAGTTCTGTTCTAGTTCTGTTCTAGTTCTGTTCTAGTTCTGTTCTAGTTCTGTTCTAGTTCTGTTCTAGTTCTGTTCTAGTTCTGTTCTAGTTCTGTTCTAGTTCTGTTCTAGTTCTGTTCTAGTTCTGTTCTAGTTCTGTTCTAGTTCTGTTCTAGTTCTGTTCTAGTTCTGTTCTAGTTCTGTTCTAGTTCTGTTCTAGTTCTGTTCTAGTTCTGTTCTAGTTCTGTTCTAGTTCTGTTCTAGTTCTGTTCTAGTTCTGTTCTAGTTCTGTTCTAGTTCTGTTCTAGTTCTGTTCTAGTTCTGTTCTAGTTCTGTTCTAGTTCTGTTCTAGTTCTGTTCTAGTTCTGTTCTAGTTCTGTTCTAGTTCTGTTCTAGTTCTGTTCTAGTTCTGTTCTAGTTCTGTTCTAGTTCTGTTCTAGTTCTGTTCTAGTTCTGTTCTAGTTCTGTTCTAGTTCTGTTCTAGTTCTGTTCTAGTTCTGTTCTAGTTCTGTTCTAGTTCTGTTCTAGTTCTGTTCTAGTTCTGTTCTAGTTCTGTTCTAGTTCTGTTCTAGTTCTGTTCTAGTTCTGTTCTAGTTCTGTTCTAGTTCTGTTCTAGTTCTGTTCTAGTTCTGTTCTAGTTCTGTTCTAGTATCTGCTTTGTTTCCAATTTGACTAATAGTACCTTTGCAAGCTATAAATCACCTTATATACCTTTGTGTTATTTGTTATAAATAAAAAAACCCACAAAACAAGGAAAACTACTTCTACTTACCGTCATTCAGTCTAGGCTGAGTTAATTTATACAATATTTGTTTTATGTTTTCGTTGTCGTTGTATTTTTCTTTTTGTATAACTCTGTGCTACAAGTATTATTCAACACAATTTACACGTTAAATGCGGAAATTTACTTTACTTTTGGGAAATACATTGGACTCATAAACAAATAGACAACAGACCTGAAAATAAAATAAATAAACAACATCAGAATGAAATGTGATAAAATAAACAGAAAATTTTAAGCAAACCCTCCCTCAGCCAGTCAACCAGGCAATGCAGATAAAACTGTCAGGCAAAATATGAAAAGGGAAACGGAAATTTTACAACAAACCCCGGTTAAATTAAGATGAAATCTTCTTTTCTATTCCCTCTGCCCACTACAATGATTTTTTTAGCGGGAAAAATAAACAATCAAATCTTTAGAAACAATACGAATTGTGTAAAATGTCCGTTAGATAAGTTTCCTTAAAGTTGTTGTCTGTTTTATTGCAATTCTTTTGTATTTAGCAGACAAAGCCTTTAGGTTTTTTAAGGTAAAACGGCAGGGGAGGGGAGGCAGATTTAAATGGACTCTATAAATGTATGTAGATTCACATAATAGAGCTATGAGGCAGGGAGTGGCAATATGACCTCAGAGAGGGGACCTAAGCAGCCAGGCAAACATTAACTTTTTACTTCCGCAAACAATTGAAATAAAAAATTCACTTTTTTAATCAAATTAAAGATTCTTCTAGGAAAACTTATTTATTTTAAGAGCTTTAGTTTGTTCAGCTCTGTGGTCCTTTTGTGTTTACATACATACTTTCATACATACTTGCCATACTTTCTTTTAAATAAAAAAAAAACAACACAAATCCCCTCAATAAAATATTAATGTTTAAACAATATGCGCATAAAATTCTAAATTTTACTGCCTCAAATACGTACGTATCCTTACAATCTGTGCTCTCCCTATGCCTCAGTGAAAGTGAAAATACCCCACATTTTTTTCACATCAATTCACACACAAAAAACAATAAACAACAATATCAAACTGATGCCTCTACCATGAATGCGAAATATGATGGAATTGAAAATTGACAATGGCCTGTAAATTGACGGATTATTTTAATGGTCTCCCTCCACAACACCCACATTTCAATTTAAACCAGGATATTGTATGGGTGAAAGTTTTTGCTGATGGATTTGAATATATTTTGTAGGAAAAAATCAACGAATAATCAAAAAGGAGTTTAGATGTAAAGTCGTTAAAGAAAACAAAAGGTAAAATAACAACTGAGCTGTGAATAAAGAACGTCATGAATAAGGGGATAAAGTTGTAACAAAAAGAGTGATGTATCCAAGCAATAAGTTTCTTAGAACATGAACTAGAACCTGAACTAGAACTGAACTAGAACCTGAACTAGAACTGAACTAGAACCTGAACTAGAACCTGAACTAGAACCTGAACTAGAACCAGAACTGGAACAACTAGAACCTGAACTAGAACCAGAACTGGAACCAGAACTGGAACCTGAACTAGAACTGAACTAGAACTGAACTAGAACTGAACTAGAACTGAACTAGAACTGAACTAGAACTGAACTAGAACTGAACTAGAACTGAACTAGAACTGAACTAGAACTGAACTAGAACTGAACTAGAACTGAACTAGAACTGAACTAGAACTGAACTAGAACTGAACTAGAACTGAACTAGAACTGAACTAGAACTGAACTAGAACTGAACTAGAACTGAACTAGAACTGAACTAGAACTGAACTAGAACTGAACTAGAACTGAACTAGAACTGAACTAGAACTGAACTAGAACTGAACTAGAACTGAACTAGAACTGAACTAGAACTGAACTAGAACTGAACTAGAACTGAACTAGAACTGAACTAGAACTGAACTAGAACTGAACTAGAACTGAACTAGAACTGAACTAGAACTGAACTAGAACTGAACTAGAACTGAACTAGAACTGAACTAGAACTGAACTAGAACTGAACTAGAACTGAACTAGAACTGAACTAGAACTGAACTAGAACTGAACTAGAACTGAACTAGAACTGAACTAGAACTGAACTAGAACTAGAACTGAACTAGAACTGAACTAGAACTGAACTAGAACTGAACTAGAACTGAACTAGAACTGAACTAGAACTGAACTAGAACTGAACTAGAACTGAACTAGAACTGAACTAGAACTGAACTAGAACTGAACTAGAACTGAACTAGAACTGAACTAGAACTGAACTAGAACTGAACTAGAACTGAACTAGAACTGAACTAGAACTGAACTAGAACTGAACTAGAACTGAACTAGAACTGAACTAGAACTGAACTAGAACTGAACTAGAACTGAACTAGAACTGAACTAGAACTGAACTAGAACTGAACTAGAACTGAACTAGAACTGAACTAGAACTGAACTAGAACTGAACTAGAACTGAACTAGAACTGAACTAGAACTGAACTAGAACTGAACTAGAACTGAACTAGAACTGAACTAGAACTGAACTAGAACTGAACTAGAACTGAACTAGAACTGAACTAGAACTGAACTAGAACTGAACTAGAACTGAACTAGAACTGAACTAGAACTGAACTAGAACTGAACTAGAACTGAACTAGAACTGAACTAGAACTGAACTAGAACTGAACTAGAACTGAACTAGAACTGAACTAGAACTGAACTAGAACTGAACTAGAACTGAACTAGAACTGAACTAGAACTGAACTAGAACTGAACTAGAACTGAACTAGAACTGAACTAGAACTGAACTAGAACTGAACTAGAACTGAACTAGAACTGAACTAGAACTGAACTAGAACTGAACTAGAACTGAACTAGAACTGAACTAGAACTGAACTAGAACTGAACTAGAACTGAACTAGAACTGAACTAGAACTGAACTAGAACTGAACTAGAACTGAACTAGAACTGAACTAGAACTGAACTAGAACTGAACTAGAACTGAACTAGAACTGAACTAGAACTGAACTAGAACTGAACTAGAACTGAACTAGAACTGAACTAGAACTGAACTAGAACTGAACTGAACTAGAACTGAACTAGAACTGAACTAGAACTGAACTAGGACCTGAACTAGGACCTGAACTAGGACCTGAACTAGAACTAGAACCTGAACTAGAACCTGAACTAGAACCTGAACTAGGACCTGAACTAGAACTGGAACTGAACTAGAACTGAACTAGAACTGAACTAGAACCTGAATTAGAACCTGAACTAGAACTGAACTGGAACTGGAACTGGAACCTTAACTAGAACCAGAACTAAAGTCTGAACTAAAATCTGAACTAGAACCAGAACTGGAACCTGAACTGGAACGTGAACTGGAACCGGAACTGGAACCTGAACTAGATCCTGATCCTGAACTAGAACCTGAGCTAGAAGCTGAACCAGAACCTGAACTAGAACCAGCACAGGAACCTGAACAAGATCCTGAACTAGAACCTGAGCTAGAAGCTGAACTAGAACCTGAACGAGAACCAGAACTAGAACTGAACAAATACCTCCTTCATTTGCCCAACAATTTCACTCACTAGCATTGGAGATAGTAGTCTCATCTCGAGATATATCTATCACAATCGGGTCACTGCTATATTTAACTAGTTTTTCCTTATCGTTCCCTAGGTGATCAAGAAGAAAGATCGACGTGAATTATTATAACCGTGATCCTTCTGGAATATCCTTCGGATTGGAAAACCCTAGCCACCTCCATAATGTTTATCAGGATTTCCGATGCGATGAATTTCCAGTATTTCCTCCAGTTTGAATGCAGCGTTTAGAGCTAGGGAAGTGGACCTAGACGTGATTCGAATTTCATCCATAGAGACCACTTCCTATCTATCTAGTTCCCACAGGTCATTAAAAAGACCGATATCCTGCTTAAAAACCATGACAGATTGTTTGTTTTGAACAGCACATTAGTTTTAGCTGGCCTCGTTACCATCTTTTCTCTTTGAGAACTCTCCAAAGCGCTCCTATCAGCTTTGTGCGCACCATATTCCAGTTTGTGTGAGACATGAAGAAATCTGAGTCACCCGGAACGATGGTAGTATTCACAAGATAACATTTAGCCACATCGCTGAAGGATCTGTCAAACAATCGTTGAGACTTTGGACGATTAGTAACAGGCTATTGGCTCTACACAGGTGTCTCCTCCGCAGAATATTTCCGTTTAGGAGCATTATTTGAGGAGAGGGGAGTTTGGGTCAGCCAATCAGCCACATTGGAACATTTCATGATGATAAATCATCAGAGGAAAGATACTCGGCTGGCTTGGGTAACTGAAAACATGTTCGCAGTTTCTTGCTCCCACTAGGGACTGTGTTGACTGCACCCTGAGATTTCCTGATGACAACAGAAGTTCCTTTGTTGGTACAGCCCTAGGAAGCTGACCTTGCTGGCTTTGGTTTTGCATCCTTTATTGGCAGATGTATTCTTCTTGGGAAGAATCAGATTTCCCTAAATATCTTCCTACTGAAGGTTGATCGCCAGTCGCTTGGCTATTATTTTGGTCTGGTATTTCATCATGACCTAAATTCTCCGCCTCGGGATAGAGTCTTCGGTGTAGTTCTCAGTTTGTAGTCATCATGAGCCCTCCTTGCTTCAAGCGCGCATCAAGATTTCCAACCTTCGCGACCTAGAATTGATGAAGAACTTAATTTTAATAAAACTAAAACCCAACTGGTTTAAAATATTTCAAACAACATTTCCTTTTTCTTTTTCTTAAATTTATTCATCAGTATGATTAAATTTTTTTCTTTAACTTTAATTTATTTTAAATCTCTTTATATTTCTGTGTGTATTTTGCATTATCCTAAAACAAAAGAAAAGTCTACTTTATTATAAACCAAGTAACAACAGCAAAATCCTTATATAATATAAGAAAAGTTTGTTTTTGAGCTGTTGTCCTGTGCTGTGTGGCTGTGGTCTTGCAGAGTGTTGGAGAAAATATGAGAAATATGTTGATTTTTCTTATACAATTTCCATATAGTTTGCATATAATTTTAAGGCTTTCGGATGGGGAAAAAAAGAAGCCAAAGACAAAGTAAGGGAGCCTAGCATACATTACAGTATTATATTAGAAGTTCTTAGTAAAATATTATCCCTTAAACATGTTACTGCATTAAGAAGTGTAAAGAAGTTTACAGAAAATAGGATAAACAAGTGATAATGTGATGCAATTAAAGTATTTTTTGTGGTAAATCGATTTTTTGAAGCTTTAGAAAATTAAATTTTAAGGATATTTTGTTTCATAGAGAAATCTTTTGATTTTCGTTTCCGTTTACTTTTTGCCTTGTACCCATTCATTTGTAAACATGAATTTAATCAAATGTTCTTACAATTTCCTTTAATTATGGTTATTTACTTCCATGTATTTAAAAAAAAAATCCGGCTAGGGAATTTATAATTAATACCAAAAGTGAATGAATAAATAAAAATGTTCGTTTACCACTCATTTACAGATTTTTCAATTTCTGCCATTTAATATTTTTTGTTTTTTTCTCACAGTTTTCATTTACAATTTCTGAGCTTTTCTTTACTGTTTGCCACGTAATTAATACAACCACAAAATGAGCACGGGACAAGGCAAACAAGGGTGGAGGGATAACAAAAATAAAGCCGAATTAAACCACAAATGAATGACTGAGTCTATGGGAGTGTGTTGCCTTTATAATGTGGCTGCTGATGAGAATGTTTTTTGGTTTTATTAATGGTGGCATAAAAATTGAAAAAAAAAATCCACAATTGTACCCAAAACATTGAAATTAAAAAGAAAGCAAACAGAAAAAATTATGAAAAATTACAACTACCGGGGGCGAAGTAAGCAGGATTGAAAAGTAAATCACTTCTTGTACATAAATCTGTTGAATTAATTGAAATAAAAGCCAAAATTTTTGCTTTGATGGCATAAAAATGCCTGAAAAATATTTGGTATTTATAAGTATTCAGTTTAATTTAGCAATCTTAAACAAGAAATTAAATAATAAATGACATAAATCATAAACAATTGAAAATGTTATTAAAATTAACAAAAGCTTATGAAATTTTAGAGAAATTGATTGAATTTTATTATTTTTAGACATAATTTAATTGAAAAAGCAAAAACATTGATGTTTTTAGATAATAAAATACGAATACATAACTTAATGAATTAAAAACAGCCTCAAGGTATGCAATACATTCGAACTACTAACTATTTAGTACATCATCAGTACGTATACTTAATATTTATTTCCTTATATTAATTAAATATCAATCATACGCTCTAGATATTGATTTCCTTGAGTTAATTAAATATCACTCATACGCACTAGGCAATCACTCTCAAATAAAAGAGAAGCATTAAAATTTAGTTTTTTTCTATAATTTTACATGTAAATTACAAAATTAAAGCAAAAATCGAATAAAAAGCAACTCAAATTGTTGATTAATTTAAAAATTATTTAATTATTTTTCTTTTTTAAATTTTTATCCGATTTTAA
This sequence comes from Calliphora vicina, assembly GCF_958450345.1. Lineage (NCBI taxonomy): Eukaryota > Metazoa > Arthropoda > Insecta > Diptera > Calliphoridae > Calliphora > Calliphora vicina. The sequence continues at coordinate 113,297,807 of NC_088783.1, read as the reverse complement.
CAGATTTTTTAAATTCTTTTTGAAATTTTTCTGTATAAATTTCCTTTAAAAATCTTTCACCACAAACATGTCTATAGCAAAAAATCGGAAAAAAAATCAAATACCACAATTGCAAACAGCAGCATCATGAAAAAAAAACAAAATCAAACCAAAACCATAGTGAAAAATATCAACAAACTGCATGTACTATGACAATTGCATGTTTGTTTGTGAGAGAAGAAGCAAAGCAAAAATTTTAATTTCCTTGGTTTGTGAAAAAGCACAAAAACAGAAACAGCTAAAACAACAACAAATGAAAACATCAAACATGTCATATTTTTACTTACACAAGCACACACATATCCCTAAATAACAGAGAATCTTAACAAAAAAAAAACCTGCATGAAATTGTATGTCAATGTCATTTAAACAAATATGTATGTATATCTGTATATATATCAAACTAACCAGATAAATACTCCTACTCTTACTTATTCACATGCACACATAACTTTTACACTCTTACAAAATATGCTTTAACTGCCATCTCTTGCTTACACTTGACTGTGTTAACTGTACAGTTCGATATAAAGAGACAGTGAGCGAAAGAACATAACAAAAAACAACAAAAATATTGGTAAATAAACAAACATTTCATTTTCAACGACAATGGGAATGATTGGAAAAGAGTTTTTCTTTTTTTTTAAAAAAAAAATCTCAAGCATGTGAATGGCAAAAATATTATTGAAATGTTAAAGAAAAGGGAGAAAAAAAGATTGAAATCCTACAAGACAGGAATGGAAGATACACTATAAATTACATTATAGCGAACGCTACTTATTTGGGAGTTTCAGAATATTGTCTAAATATTGCCTTAAAAGATAAATTTTGTTCGAAAACTACTTAGAATTATAAATTATTTGAAATTTTGCAGCACTTTCGATTTATTTTAACTTTATATGGTTTTATTTATTTCAACGATTATTCGGTTTTACGATTATTCGTCTTCAATTTACATAAAATGCTTATTTTTGTAAATATTTTAATTAATTTTAACGATTGACAACTTTTTAGAACGATTAATCGAATAATCTTTCAAACGGTTTTCCGAATAATCGATTAAATTATATCTTAAGGTATACATTTTTATGGAAAAATGCTTAAAGATTTAAATAATTTTAAATTTTGTACAATTTTTGTAAATTTTCTTACTTTATATAATTTTATTCGGTTAAACGATTATTCGGTTTTACGATTATTCGTCTTCATTTTACATAAAATGCTTATTTTTGTTAATATTTTAATTAATTTTAACGATTTACAACTTTTTTGAACGATTAATCGAATAATCTTTCAAACGGTTTTCCGAATAATCGATTAAATTATGTCTTAAGGTATACATTTTTATGGAAAAATGCTTAAAAATTTAAGTTCTTTAAAATTTTGTACAATTTTTGTATATTTTCTTAATTAATACAAATTTATTCGGTTAATCGATTATTCGGTTTTACGATTATTCGTATTCATTTTACATAAAATCAATATTTTTGTAAATATTGTCATGTTATTTAACTTTTGACAACATTCTGGTTCGATTAATCTAATAATCTTTCAAGCGGTTTTCCGAATAATCGATTAAATTATTTCTTAAAGTATTAATTTTTATGGAGAAATGCTTAAAAATTTAAATACTTTAAAATTTTGTACAATTTTTGTAAATTTTCTTAATTAATACAAATTTATTCGGTTAATCGATTATTCGGTTTTACGATTATTCGTTTCCATTTCACATAAAATCAATATTTTTGTAAATATTGTCATGTTATTTAACTTTTGACAACATTCTGGTTCGATTAGTCGAATAATCTTTCAAACGGTTTTCCGAATAATCGATTAAATTATGTCTTAAGGTATACATTTTTATAGAAAAATGCTTAAAGAGTTAAATAATTTTAAATTTTGTACAATTTTTGTAAATTTTCTTACTTTATATAATTTTATTCGGTTAATCGATTATTCGGTTTTACGATTATTCGTTTTCATTTTACATAAAATCAATATTTTTGTAAATATTGTCATGTAATTTAACTTTTGACAACATTCTGGTTCGATTAATCGAATAATCTTTCAAGCGGTTTTCCGAATAATCGATTAAATTATTTCTTAAAGTATTAATTTTTATGGAGAAATGCTTAAAAATTTAAATACTTTAAAATTTTGTAAAATTTTTGTAAATTTTCTTAATTAATACAAATTTATTCGGTTAATCGATTATTCGGTTTTACGATTATTCGTATTCATTTTACATGAAATCAATATTTTTGTAAATATTGTCATGTTATTTAACTTTTGACAACATTTTGGTTGGATTAATCGAATAATCATTAAAACGGTTTTCCGAATAATCGATTAAATTATGTCTTAAGGTATACATTTTTATGGAAAAATGCTTAAAGATGTGAATAACTTTAAATTTTGTACAATTTTAGTAAATTTTCTTACTTTATATAATTTTATTCGGTTAATCGATTATTCGGTTTTCCGATTATTCGTTTTCATTTTACATGAAATCAATATTTTTGTAAATATTGTCTTGGTTTTTAAAGTTTGGCAACATTTAGGTTCGATTAATCGAATAATCTTTCAAACGGTTTTCCGAATAATCGCAAAAATTGTATTCGAAAATCCTAATTTTTCATGAAAATTACCTTGGAATCTAAATAATATTTACTTTTCTACAAGTTTTGTAATTTATTTTATTTTATATAGTTTTAATCGCTAAATCGATTATTCGGTTTTACGATTATTCGTTTTCATTTTACATGAAATCAATATTTTTGTAAATATTGTCATGTTATTTAACTTTTGACAACATTCTGGTTCGATTAGTCGAATAATCTTTCAAACGGTTTTCCGAATAATCGATTAAAGTATATCTTAAGGTATACATTTTTATGGAAAAATTCTTAAAAATTTAAATAATTTAAAATTTTGTACAATTTTAGTAAATTTTCTTAATTAATACAAATTTATTCGGTTAATCGATTAATCGGTTTTACGATTATTCGATTCCATTTTACATAAAACTTATATTTTTGTATATATTATCTTAGATTTTAAAATTTGGCCACATTTATGTTCGATTATTCGAATAATCTTTTTAACGGCTTTCCGAATAATCGATTAAATTATATCTTAAGGTATACATTTTTATGGAAAAATGCTTAAAACTTTAAATAATTTAAAATTTTGTAAAATTTTAGTAAATTTTCTTACTTTATATAATTTTATTCGGTTAATCGATTATTCGGTTTTTCGATTATTCGTTTCCATTTTACATAAAACTTATATTTTTGTATATATTGTTTTGGATTTTAAAATTTGGCAACATTTATGTTCGATTAATCGAATAATCTTTCAAAAGGTTTCCGAATAATCGCAAAAATTTTGTCCGAAAATCATAATTTTTCTTGAAAATTACCTTGGAATCTAAATAATATTTACTTTTCTACAAGTTTTGTAATTAATTTTATTTTATATAGTTTTATTCGTTAACTCGATTATTCGGTTTTACGATTATTCGTTTCCATTTTACACAAAATCTATTTTTTTGTTTATATTGTCTTGAATTTTAAGGTTTGTTATCATTTTTGCTCGATTATTCGAATAATATTATAATCGGTTTTCCGAATAATCGTAAAAATTTTGTCTTAGTAGTGTTCTCACTTTCCCATCCCTGTCTCGAATAATCAAAATAATGCCTAGAGACATCGAAAATAACAGAGAATCTGTTTTATAACGGATTGCCTGAAAGAAAAGCCAGGTATTTGTAGTGATTGTTATGTTTTTTTCTTTCATTTTCTTGTTGTCAAAAAAACTCTTTGTCAAAATCAAACATAACCACTTACGACGAAATGATTTGTTGTTATAAAACAACAACAACAATAACTAGCATTAAAACTCGGCAGCCATAAAAAAGAGGAAAATAAATCAAACAATAACAACAAATTGAAAAATCAAGTAAGTTATCATCGACATCATCACACATGTACTGACAAACAAATGTTTTCAGTAAATGTAAGCAAGAGTGTTTATAAGCCAGAGGCTTCACAATACATATATTCAGTTTTATACATGTGTACAACAGTAGTGTTGATGATGACGATTGTGCTGATGATATGGATCAGGTTATTTAAGAAATCAATAAACATTAAGTGTTTGATGGAAGTCATAAGACATGAATTAACTGAAAATGAAGATTGTGTAGTAAAAATAAAAAATAACGAAAGCAGACAGTGAGGTTTAAAGAAAAATAAATGAAAAAAATATATATATTCTGCTTCCTATCCCTTTATTTCCCTTCTTCACTGTCTTTTCTTTTGTCTTTTCTGTATTTCTTTATTAATTACCTTCTTTTCTCTTTACTGTGGGCCTCTTAAAGTTGTCTGACCATTTAACAAATTGCCCAGATTTTAAGACATTTGAGGTAAATAATGCCATTTCAACCATAAACAAAACTAAATGTAATTTGTCACATTTAATATTTGTTTAATTGTCTAACTTGTCTAACTAAACAAAAGGAAGACAAGCCAAGTCACAAAGAAAATAAATAAAACAGAAGTGAAATGAAAAGAAATAATTACAGGTTTCATTCATACCCATTATTCACAAAAAATATACCCAAAGCTAGTTAAGAAATAGAGGCGGAAACATGTGTATGTATTTTAAAAAACTCCCCAAGGTTTTGTTTTATAATATGTTTGTTTGTTAATTTTTACTATTTCCCCATTTATCTGCAAGATTTTCATACATTTTCTATTTTAGCGCCTAAAAGTATGCTTTACATTTTTAATAATTTTAAAAGCCTGGAAATATGCTTTAGATTTTTTATTATATTTTTGTGCTCCTAAAAAATATTTTGCAATTTATCCCTAAAAGTATGCTGTATAATTTAATTTTATATTTTCTTATTTTTTTTGAACCTAAAAGTATGCTTCATAATATTTTTATATACAAAACACATCTATAGTCCAGTTTAAAAGAATAAAAATTCCATTACATGGTCACTTAAACTTCTGTTGTCTAGGTTTTGTCCTTAAACACACCTTAAACATAATATTTTATACTAAACACTACAAACACACTCACTTATAGTTTACAACCTTAAAAAACAGTAAAAACAACAAAAAGTATATAATAATGATTCCTTAGTGCAGCATTTTGCGTTAACAAATGAAACATTACACGAAATTGCTGTCATTTATTGATGTACTACAAGCATGCACGAAAAACAATAACATCATCACCACCATCATTAACAACAACAACTACACAGCAATAAAAAATAACAACAAACAATATCAACAATATTAATACTCCCCCACAAATAAACCAAAAAAAACAGTTTCACAACAAGAGTAGAGGATTTAAAGTACAAGAGAAAAACAGTATTTATAGAGAGAGAGAGAGAGAGAGAGAGAGTAGGAGTAATGATGATAATGCTGTTTCCATCGTTATGCAAGATTGAAAATGTGATAATAAACGTAAATAATGGCGTTAATATTAAAAGCAATACAAAGAAAATGTAAGACAAACAATGAACGAAAGAAAAACAAAAAACAAGAAAATGAAAACAAATTTAAGGAATTATAAAAGCAAAAATAATATTAAGACAAAAGGAAGCAGAAAAATTAAATTCCAAAAACCAAGCCATAAATTCCAGAAGTTTTCTCTAAAGTAAATATTTTTATTTAAAGTCGAAGTAAAATAGAATTAAAAATAAAATAAATTCAAAATGAAATTCTCAAAATTAAACAAAAAATCTCCACTCAGGGGAACTTTAATTTACCCTTAAAAGTATTTAAAATTAATTTTAAGACTAAAATGAGCTTCAAAATTAAATTCCCAAAACTAATTGAACAATCCCCACTCAGGGGAACTTTCATTTAAGCCAATATTTAACAATTTTATGCAAATTCATGATAAAAACTATTGAGAATTGATTTTAAGAATAAAATGAGTTTAAAAATTAAATTCCCAAAATTAAACCAAAAATCCCCCTTCTAGGGAACTTTCATTTAAGACAATATTTAACAATTGTATGCAAATTCATCATAAAAAGTATCAAAATTTAATTTTTAAGCCAAATCGAGTTTAAAAATTAAATTCCCAAAATTAAACTAAAAATCCCCGAACTGGGGAACTTTCATTTAAGCCAATATTTAAAAATTTTAAACAAATTCGTGATAAAATCTATTGAGAATTAATTCTAAGAATAAAATGAGTTTAAAAAATAAATTCCCAAAATTAAACTAAAAATCCCCGAACTGGGGAACTTTCATTTTAGTCAATATTTAAAAATTTTATGCAAATTCATGTTAGAAAATATTCAGAATTAGTTTTAAAACAAAATCCAGCTTGAAAATTAAATTCCCAAAACTAATTGAAAAATCTCTTATCTGGGGAACTTTTATTTAAACCAATAGTTAAACATTTTAAACAAATTCATGATATAAAATATTCAGAATTAGTTTTAAAATAAAATCGAGTTTAAAAATTAAATTCCCAAAATTAAACTAAAAATCCCCACTCTGGGGAACTTTCATTTAAGCCAATATTTAAAAATTTTAATCAAATTCATGTTAGAAAATATTCAGAATTAGTTTTAAAATAAAATCCAGCTTGAAAATTAAATTCCCAAAACTAATTGAAAAATCTCTTATCTGGGGAACTTTTATTTAAACCAATAGTTACAAATTTTAAACAAATTCATGATATAAAATATTCCGAATTAGTTTTAAAATGAAATCGAGTTTAAAAATTAAATTCCCAAAATTAAACTAAAAATCCCCGAACTGGGGAACTTTCATTTAACCCAATTTTAAAAAATTTTATGCAAATTCACAATAGAAAAGTATTAAAAATTAATTTTAAGAATAAAATGAGTTTGAAATTTAAATTCCCAAAATTAATTCAAAAATCCCCCTTCTGGGGAACTATCATTTTAGTCAATATTTAAAAGTTTTAAACAAATTCCTTATAAAAACTATTCAGAATTAATTTAAAAACAAAATCTAGCTTGAAAATTAAATTCCCAAAATTAAACCAAAAATCCCCCTTCTAGGGAACTTTCATTTAACACAATATTTAATAATTTTATACAAATTCATGATAAAAACTATTCAGAATTAATTGTAAAGCAAAAACCACCTTGAAAATTAAATTCCCAAAAATTAATGGAAAAATCCCCACTCTGGGGAACTTTCATTTAACCCAATATTTAAAAATTTTCTACAAATTCACAATAAAAAAGTATTAAAAATTAATTTTAAGAATAAAATGAGCTTGAAATTTAAATTCCCAAAATTAAACCAAAAATCCCCCTTCTAGGGAACTTTCATTTAACACAATATTTAATAATTTTACACAAATTCATAATAAAAACTATTCAGAATTAATTGTAAAGCAAAAACCACCTTGAAAATTAAATTCCCAAAAATTAATGGAAAAATCCCCACTCTGGGGAACTTTCATTTAACACAATATTTAAAAATTTTATGCAAATTCAAATTAGAAAATATTCAGAATTAGTTTTAAAACAAAATCCAGCTTGAAAATTAAATTCCCAAAAATTAATTGAAAAATCCCCACTCAGGGGAACTTTCATTTAACCCAATATTTAAAAATTTTATACAAATTCATCATAAAAAATATTCAGAATTAATTTTTAAACAAAATCCAGCTGAAAATTAAATTCCCAAAATTTATTGAAAAATACCCACTCTGGGGAACTTTTATTTAGCCAAATTTCTAGAAATTTTATGCAAATAGTCCATAGAAAATATTCAAAATTAATTTTAAAACCAAATATCTCTTGAAAATTAAATTCCCAAATTTAAACTAAAAATCCCCTTAAAGTCATTATTTTCACTGAAAACCATATTTGTATAAAAGCCGGCTTTAAATATAAATATTTAACCAAAATCATAGTTTAAAAATCTAAAATCCCCTGTAAATTATTTATATTACAATTCTGGAAACCTTCAACTCCAATTTGAAGACACTGTACGTATGAGCAATATTTAATTAAATTTTTAAAATAACACTCATACGCTTAAGTAAGCTTTTAAAATCTTTGTCTTGCTTGATTAGGTTTTCTTGAAAATCAAATTAATATTAACAAAATACTCTTAGTTTCTTTCAATAACATAAATTTAGCTAAACAAACAATTTAAAGAAGGTTATTGTGCCGTAAAATTGCTAAAAAACCAAACAAGTGACATTTTTCTAAAAGAATTTTCGTGGTATAAAAGAAAAAAAAATCCATTGTTATCTTTATTTATTGTAAGCCAAGAAATGTTTTTAAACTTAATTGCTGCTATTTATGATTTTGATTTTCCAGGAAATTCAATTCCAAGAATTTTAGAAAAATAACTTGATTTGACATTGAGCGATAGGTAATCGATTGGGGGTAATGTATGAGGTTTTCTTAATGTCAAAATAATGTTTCATTAAAATTTATATGAGCTCCCAACAATAAACCATATTTTTTAAATTTATCTCTTTATTATCTCTTGTAAAATAAATTCTAGCCACATTTTTAATTATAATTCCTTTTAGTGGTTTTGTTTATACATTTTACTGTGTTTACTGCTTTTTTAATTTTCTTTTACAAAACTATTTTTCCATTGATTATATTTTGGTTGTGGGGAAACCAAAATTTAAGCCACACAATAAAAAAAACTATAAAAATGTTGTTTCAAATTTGACTAAAATGTTGAAAGCCGATTAAAATTGTTTTTAAAACAAAAAAAACACTATACAAATTAAATCAAATTTAAAACCGTTTAAATAATGCAAACATTACACACCTGCAAATTTAAAATAAGCCCTAAAGTATGCTTTAAATATATATTAATTTACATGAAATTACCGTTAAATGAAGAGAAGTTGTTGCCAAAGCTTCAGGTTTTACAGGAAAAGACTGGTTTTTTAGATATAATTAAATTTTAATTGAGAAAATTGCTATCAAAAATTTATTTTAAAAGCAAATCGCACTTGAAAATTAAATTCCCAAAATTAAACCTAAAATCCCTTATCTGGGGAACTTTCATTTAACCCAATATTTAAAAATTGTATGCAAATTCATCATACAAATAATCAGGATTAATTTTGAAATAAAATCCAGTTTGAAAATTAAATTCCCAAAATTAAACTAAAAATCTCCGAACTGGGGAACTTTCATTTTAGCCAATATTTAAAAATTGTATGCAAATTCACCATAAAAAAGTATTAAAAATTAATTTTAAGAATAAAATGAGTTTGAAATTTAAATTCCCAAAATTAAACTAAAAATCCCCGAACTGGGGAACTTTCATTTTAGCCAAAATTTACAAGTTTTTAACAAGTTCCTTATAAAAACTATTCAGAATTAATTTTGAAACAAAATCCAGCTTGAAAATTAAATTCCCAAAATTAAACCAAAAATCCCCCTTCTAGGGAACTTTCATTTAAGACAATATTTAATAATTGCATGCAAATTCATAAAAAGTATCAAAATTAAATTTTTAAACGAAATCCAGTTTGAAAATTAAATTCCCAAAATTAAACCAAAAATCCCCATTCCGGGGAACTTTCATTTTAGCCAATATTGAACATTTTTTGAACAAATTCCTTATAAAAACTATTCAGAATTAATTTTGAAACAAAATCCAGCATGAAAATTAAATTCCCAATACTAATTTAAAAATCCCCCACTCTGGGGAACTTTCATTTAAGACAATATCTAAAAATTTTATACAAATTCATGATATAAAATATTCAGAATTAGTTTTAAAACGAAATCGAGTTTAAAAATTAAATTCCCAAAATTAAACCAAAAATCCCCGAACTGGGGAACTTTCATTTAAGACAATATTTAAAAGTTTTAAACCAATTCCTTATAAAAACTATTCAGAATTAATTTTAAAACAAAATTCTGCTTAAAAATTAAATTCCTAAAACTAATTGAAAAATCCCCACTCTGGGGAACTTTCATGTAACACAATATTTAAAATTTTTAAACAAATTCATGATATAAAATATTCAGAATTAATTTTGAAACAAAATCCAGCTTGAAAATTAAATTCCCAAAATTAAACCAAAAATCCCCACTCTGGGGAACTATCATTTAAGCCAATATCTAAAAATTTTATGCAAATTCACCATAAAAAAGAATTAAAAATTAATTCTATGAATAAAATGAGTTTGAAATTTAAATTCCCAAAATTAAACCAAAAATCACCGAACTGGGGAACTTTCATGTAAGACAATATTTAAAAATTTTAAACAAATTCATGATATAAAATATTCAGAATTAGTTTTAAAACGAAATCGAGTTTAAAAATTAAATTCCCAAAATTAAACTAAAAATCCCCGAACTGGGGAACTTTTATTTTAGCCAATATTTAAAAGTTTTAAACAAATTACTTATAAAAAATATTCAGAATTAATTTTAAAACAAAATCCAGCTTGAAAATTAAATTCCCAAAATTAAACCAAAAATCCCCACTCCCCAAACTAATATTTATTTTGCATTAAATTGTTCAAGTTTTATTTAAATTTGATCCTTGCTTTTTTCCTTTGTCTACAAAATTTGTGTCACAATTTAGTTTAATTCAATTTAAAAGCATTGTTGCTGTCTTTGTTGCCTTTCCTTCTTGTCATTTTGACATGTTTTTGAAAATTTTTATATTTTTTTTGTTATTTATTTTTCTTTAAACTCTAAACCAAAAATGGTTATATGTAAAATATTATTGTGTTATTTTTGTTTTGCCTTTTCACCAACGGCAATACTGTGTTTACTGGAATTATTATGTAAATGTGCAACATATTGTAGAGTTTTTTTTTTTTGGTTTAAAAAAAAATCCTGAAAAAACTTGCAACAAATAGTAACAAGAGAAAGAAAAAGTTTTTTTTTTGAGGGATATTTGTGTTGTTATGTTACTACTTGTACGTGTTTGTATCATAATATAGTTGAAGTATTACTGTGCCTTTACAAAATGTTTAGAGTTTTCATAACACTGGCAAAATAGTTATTCAAAACACACATCACTTGTTATTATCACTATTTAAATGCTGGTGAGAGGGAGCAGCTACCAAGGGGTTTAACAGTTAAACAGAGTTTATTTTAATCCTGTTTACAATCACACACAGCAAAACCTAAAAGTGAGCATGCACATGTGCAGGCTCAACCATTATAAACAAGTTTATGCATGCAGAGACAGGCATTAACAGGCTTACATTTCTAAAGGGTTGAGAAAATTTGCCAAAAACAGTTAAAAAAACAATAATAACATGTACAAAGAGAAAATAATAAACAAAATGGGAGTAAAAATAATACAATTATGCAACAAATACTTCCACAGCAGTGGTAGGCATAAAGAGATTATTGGATTACAATAATATTTTAGGTACTTTATTTGTGTACAAATTGTGTAATCTTTGATCATTTGTAGGAACTTTGCAGTTATTCGTGTTATTCCCACTCTGGGGAACTTTCATTTAAACCAATAATTAAAAATTTTAAAGAAATTAATGGTAAAAAATAATCAGAATTAGTTTTAAAACAAAATCCAGCTTGAAAATTAAATTCCCAAAATTAAACCTAAAATCCCCCATCTGGGGAACTTTCATTTTAGCCAATATTTAAAAGTTTTAAACAAATTCCTTATAAAAACTATTCAGAATTAATTTTGAAATGAAATTCAACTTGAAAATTAAATTCCCAAAAATTAATTGAAAAATCCCCATTCTGGGGAACTTTCATCTAAGTTAATATTTTAAAATTTTTGACTAATTCATGATCAAAAATAATCAGAATTAGTTTTAAAACAAAAACCATCTAAAAAATTAAATTCCCAAAATTAAACCTAAAATCCCCCATCTGGGGAACTTTCATTTTAGCCAATATTTAAAAGTTTTAAACAAATTCCTTATAAAAACTATTCAGAATTAATTTTGAAACGAAATTCAACTTGAAAATTAAATTCCCAAAAATTAATTGAAAAATCCCCATTCTGGGGAACTTTCATTTAAGTTAATATTTTAAAATTTTAAACAAATTCATGATCAAAAATAATCAGAATTAGTTTAAAAACAAAAACCAGCTAAAAAATTAAATTCCCAAAATTAAACCAAAAATTCCCGAACTGGGGAACTTTCATTTAAACCAATATTTAAAAATTGTATGCAAATTCATTATAAAAATAATTTAAAATTAATTTTGAAACAAAATCCACCTTGAAAATTAAATTCCCAAAAATTAATTGAAAAATCCCCACTCTGGGGAACTTTCATTTAAGTTAATATTTTAAAATTTTAAACAAATTCATGATACAAAATATTCAGAATTAGTTTTAAAACAAAATCCAGCTTGGAAATTAAATTCCCAAAATTAAACCAAAAATCCCCACTCTGGGGAACTTTAATTCAAACCCATAATAAAATATTTTAAAGAAATTCATGATCAAAAATATTCAGAATTAATTTTGAAACAAAATCCACCTTGAAAATTAAATTCCCAAAAATTAATTGAAAAATCCCCACTCTGGGGAACTTTTATTTAAGCTAAGATTTAAAAATTTGAAATAAATTCATGATAAAAAATATTCAGAATTTATTTTAAAACAAAATCCAGCTTGATAATTAAATTCCCAAAATTAAACCTAAAATCCCCCATCTGGGGAACTTTCATTTTAGCCAATATTTAAAAGTTTTAAACAAATTCCTTATAAAAACTATTCAGAATTAATTTTGAAACGAAATTCAACTTGAAAATTAAATTCCCAAAAATTAATTGAAAAATCCCCACTCTGGGGAACTTTCATTTAAACCAATAATTAAAAATTTTAAAGAAATTCATGATAAAAAATAATCAGGATTAGTTTTAAAACAAAAACCAGCTAAAAAATTAAATTCCCAAAATTAAACCAAAAATCCCCGAACTGGGGAACTTTCATTTAAACCAATATTTAAAAATTTTATACAAATTCATTGTAAAAAATATTCAGAATTAATTTTGAAACAAAATCCAACTTGAAAATTAAATTCCCAAAAATTAATTGAAAAATCCCCACTCTGGGGAACTTTCATTTAAGCTAATATTTAAAAATTTTAAAGAAATTCATGATAAACAATAATCAGAATTAGTTTTAAAACAAAATCCAGCTTGAAAATTAAATTCCCAAAATTAAACCAAAAATCCCCGAACTGGGGAACTTTCATTTAACACAATATTTAAAAATTTTATGCAAATTCATTATAAAAATAATTTAAAATTAATTTTGAAACAAAATCCACCTTGAAAATTAAATTCCCAAAAATTAATTGAAAAATCCCCACTCTGGGGAACTTTCATTTAAGTTAATATTTTAAAATTTTAAACAAATTCATGATACAAAATATTCAGAATTAGTTTTAAAACAAAATCCAGCTTGGAAATTAAATTCCCAAAATTAAACCAAAAATCCCCACTCTGGGGAACTTTAATTCAAACCCATAATAAAATATTTTAAAGAAATTCATGATCAAAAATATTCAGAATTAATTTTGAAACAAAATCCACCTTGAAAATTAAATTCCCAAAAATTAATTGAAAAATCCCCACTCTGGGGAACTTTTATTTAAGCTAAGATTTAAAAATTTGAAATAAATTCATGATAAAAAATATTCAGAATTTATTTTAAAACAAAATCCAGCTTGATAATTAAATTCCCAAAATTAAACCTAAAATCCCCCATCTGGGGAACTTTCATTTTAGCCAATATTTAAAAGTTTTAAACAAATTCCTTATAAAAACTATTCAGAATTAATTTTGAAACGAAATTCAACTTGAAAATTAAATTCCCAAAAATTAATTGAAAAATCCCCACTCTGGGGAACTTTCATTTAAACCAATAATTAAAAATTTTAAAGAAATTCATGATAAAAAATAATCAGGATTAGTTTTAAAACAAAAACCAGCTAAAAAATTAAATTCCCAAAATTAAACCAAAAATCCCCGAACTGGGGAACTTTCATTTAAACCAATATTTAAAAATTTTATACAAATTCATTGTAAAAAATATTCAGAATTAATTTTGAAACAAAATCCAACTTGAAAATTAAATTCCCAAAAATTAATTGAAAAATCCCCACTCTGGGGAACTTTCATTTAAGCTAATATTTAAAAATTTAAATCAAGTTCATGATAAAAACTATTCAGAATTAATTTTAAAGCAAAATCCACCTTGAAAATTAAATTCCCAAAATTAAACTAAAAATCCCCACTCTGGGGAACATTCATTTAAACCAACATTTTATATAAATTCAGCAAAAAAAGTATTAAAAATTTATTTTAAGACTAAAATAAGAAATTAAATTTCCAAAATTAAACCAAAAATCCTCAATCTGGGGAACTTGTTGCATATAATCCTTGGTAATCTGGGGAAATACTTTCCTTTTTATCCTTCTTACTTAAAACTTTATTTTATTTAGAAAAAACTTTACATAAATAATATTTTTACACTTGCATTAACTTCAAAACAAAAACAGTCTCTTATATTTAGAAAAATTCGTTAATTTATGACTTAAACTAATTACAGCTAAATGATTTCAATGATATTTGGCTTTTGTTTTCCTCATTTATAACCTGGATACCCCTTCATTAACATAATAATCTGGATTTTCCTGTATTCTATACAATTTTGTGTCAATCAAATGTGTTTCATCATTCAAGGACTCTGATTCTTCGTTAGCTTTCATGGAGATATTGTTATTGAAACGTACTTTTAAATCATTTTTGTCTGTTAAGACCTCAGGAGTTTTGTCTTTTACTTGACTTGACTGCTGCTCTTCGTTTTGACTGTTCAAAGAGTTTTGTCTTATTTCATATTTGTGATTTTGCTTCTGTTCCTCTTGGCTCTCTTTCTCATCCTCTCCTTCTTCCTTGACTTTATTTAAGCTGGGCGAAGCCAAGAAACTGCTTAAGACAATGCCATGCTGATTGGCATACATGGCATAGTCACTGTCATCGATATTATAGCCCAAACTGACACGTCTGACATCGGTTTTAATGGCTAGCAAAGAATTGAAACATTTGCGGAAGGTGGGACGCTCATCGGGCTCTGTCAGCCAACAGGCGGTCATTAAGCTGAAGCTAGAATAATTAAAGAAAATAAATAATTTGCTTTGTTTTAGAGAAACTGTAAAACTCACAATTTATCTGGACAATTATCCGGCTGCTCCAATCTGCCTCCCTCCTTTACAAAATTCAAAACCTCAAAATTATTTCTAGCCGCATAGGGCTGCTGGCCCAAAGTCAATATCTCCCAGCATAAGACTCCAAAAGCCCATACATCTGACTGGGTAGTAAACACTCCATCCACCAGACTTTCGGGAGCCATCCAGCGTACCGGCATTAAGGCTTCTCCCTCCTTGCGGTAATAATCATTTTTGTAAATATCTCGCGCCAAACCAAAGTCTCCTATTTTGACTGTCCTCCTACTGGGCACTCGAGAGGATACCAGACAATTGCGACAGGCCAAATCACGATGCACAAAATGCATATCCTCCAAATAGGCCATGCCCGTAGCCACATCTATGCACATGGACATGAGATCCAACAGCTGTAGGGAGGCCACCGGTTTCTAAAAAAATAAAGAAAATATTTGTCTCCCTTTTTAATATCACTTTATCTTAATTCCTTTCAACTTACTGTGGAATTGGGTCTTGACTCTCTCAGATAACTAAGTAAATCTCCTCCTTCCATATGCTCCATTATTATGGAAATCGATTCGGTATCACAGCACACTCCAATGAGACGTACTATGTTCTCGTGCTTAAAATTACTCATCAGTTGGGCTTCTTGCAGAAGTTCGGCAAATTCACTGGCTCCTTTGCGTAAACTCTGGAAGGAAATTAATCAAGATTAACAGATATTTTACTACAGATTTTTAAACAACATAAGATAAATCTGAATTCAGCTGATTCGCGTCTTATATTCCAAGCTCCTTATATAAGATTCGGATCAGCTAAGGCAACCTAGCAAAATTAGGAATATGAACTGAAAATCGTGAATGTAACAGGAAATGGAGGTTTTTTTAAGGAAAAGGAGAATTTGGTGGATATATATGAGCTGGATTTAAGTCAGTATGAGAGCAAAGATATGCTGGGCACCAAGCTCTTCTCTCTAAAATTTGGCAAACTTTTGAAAAATCTCATAGTCTTTCCCTATTCCCATTCCATAGTGTGGCTGGAATATGATGTGGAAAACAGCAACTGTACCTTACTAGGCAGGAATTTATCAACCTTTTCTCAATTAAAATGCAAAAATAATTTACTTTATAATAATATGTTTGAAGGTTCCCTATTGCCTGACATGGAGTCAGTTAATTTAGTGGACAGCAAGGCAAACTATATGCCTATAAGCTGCAAAGACAGCTTATCACAGATTTAAAGATACCTCTGCAAGAAATTGAGCTTAACTCAAAGTTCCAAAGAGATTCGGGTTATATTTATCAAACCTTTAAGGCCTTTAATAGGCTCAAACATAATCTGGAGTTTACTCAAACTTTAAAGAAGAATTAAGCTGATAAAAGCCTTTAACTATCAGGAGTATCCCAAAAGAGAATGTTTAATAATGGAGTATAATGCTGAAATGGGAGAATTAAATGCCTTAGGAGCAATTATTTGTTTCAGAAGTTTCAGACGAGTTCATGGTTTAGCAGCTAATGAAAAAGAATCCCTATTTAAACACTTTATGCAACTACTCCTGAGAAATCTCCGAATATTCATATAGAACCAACAAATGTTTTTGATCTAGGAAATGCAATATGCTGAAAAGCCTTCAAACTATCAGGAGTATCCCCAAAAGCAACGTTTAATAATGGAGTATAACGGAATTAGGGGAGAATTCAACTTCTTAGATTCATTATTTGTTTCAGAAGTTTCTGAGGAGTACAGAGGTTTTCCAGTTAATGAAAAAATACCCTTTAAGTAGCAAAACTAGAGTAAAGGATCCAGCTGAGTTTGAAAACGTTAACAACCTCGAACACGGTCAACTCGATATTATAGATCTAAAGCCTTTTAGCAACTATTCCTTGGAGATCTCCATCTATTTCTATAACCAATATCCGTAAAAACCTTCAAACTATCAGGAGTATCCCAAAAAGGAAACATTTAATAAAGGAAAAGGAAGAATTTAACACCCTATAGCAACTCAATATTATAGATCTAATGCCTTTTAGCAACTATTCCTTGGAATTCTCCATCTATTTCTATAACCAATATCCGGAAAAACCTTCAAACTATCGGGAGTATCCCAAATAGGAAACGTTTAATAAAGGAAAATGAAGAATTTAACATCATAGATCAATTTTTTTTGAGGAGAAGTCTCAGAGAAGTTTATAGTTTTGCAGCTAATGAAACAGAAACCCTTTGAGAATTCCTAAGAGACTGTAGCAGGTTTGAGTTATAAAATTGGAGTAAAAGGGACCATTAGAATATGAAAAGTATACAATTTGAAACAGATTTAAACCGTTTTAGACACTATTCCTTGGAAATCTCAGTCTCTTCTTAACACAAAGTTATTATTTGAGTTTAAAAATTTGAAGGGTCTCCTTAGAATCTCCATCTATCAATTCAATTCAAATATTCCTTAGAGATCTCCTAGGAAATCTCTGTCTCTTCCTAATAAAAAGTTATTATTTGAGTTTCAAAATTTGAAGAGTCTTCTTAGAATTTGAGAAAGCACCTGGTCAATTCAACTATTCCTTGGAGATCTCCATCTATTTCTGTAACCAATATCCGGAAAAACCTTCAAACTATCAGGAATATTCCAAAAAGGAAAAGTTTAATAAAGGAAAAAGGAAGAATTTAACATCCTAGAGCAATTATTTTTGAGGAGAAGTCTCATAGGAGTTTGTGGTTTTGCAGCTAATGAAATAGAGCCCCTTTGAGATTATCTAAGAGACCATAACAGGTTTAAGTTAAACAATTGGAGTAAAAGGGACCCTTAGAATATGAAAATGTAGACAACCTGTAACAGATTTAAACCGTTTTAGACACTATTCCTTGGAAATCTCAATCTTATCCTAATCAAAAGTTATTATTTGAGTTTCAAAATTTGAAGGGTCTCCTTAGAATTTGAGAAAGCACCTGGTCAATTCAACTAATCCTTGGAGATCTCCTTGGAAATCTCTGTTTCTTCCTAATAAAAAGTTATTATTTGAGTTTCAAAATTTAAAGGGTCTCCTTAGAATCTCCATCTATTTCTATAACCAATATCCGGAAAAATCTTCAAACTAGGAGTATCCCAAAAAGGAAACGTTTAATAAAGGAGTATAATGTTAACAAGGAAGAATTTAACACCCTAAAGCAATCATTCCTTGGAAATCTCTGTCTCTTTCAAATACAAAGTTATTATTTGAGTTTCAAAATATTGAGGAGAGTTTTAGAATTTGAAGAAGTATTCAAGTATGGCACCTGATCAATTCAATTTAGCAGCTACTCCTTGGAAATCTATATTTCTTCCTATTACCAGGAAATGATGTCTTCTTCTTCTGTCCTCTTAACTCCCTGTGGAGCATAGGGCCTCTACAAAAAGGTTTCTAAAATACTGTCTGAACATGAAGTGCTCCCTCCCAGACACATGGAGCTTGCCGCCGAAGCGAGAGGATTTGACAAACGTCTGTGACCTCCTGGGAGACTTATCCTCTGTATTCATGTTATTTGTTTGACTGATTTGTCAGGTTTCCTTCAATGTTTGTAAAGACGAAGAAGATCTTAGTGGAGCCTGACACTCCTTGTTTGACTAAGCACAGGCGTAGGCTTCCTGGAAGCTTATGGGCGCTACCGTTGACCTACAAAGGTTCATCCGCCACCATCCCTTTTGCACTATCCTGCCATAATAGCACAATAATCTGATTCCCCGAATAAGTCAGGTTGGCTCAAACAGATGGAAAAGCTGTAGGTGGACGAAATGCAATATCTGGAATTTATTTTAAGAATCCAAACCAGGCAACGTGTATATTACTAGGATAATTCACTTAGTCCTACTGAAATATCGGAATCATGGAAGAACTTAATGCTGATACGGTCTCCTATCAACTTTGCTGGCAACTATTCCTTGAAAGTATTTTAAATCCCTGTCTCTTCCAAATACAAATTTATTATTTGAGTTTCAAAATATGAAGGAAAGTCTTAAAATTTGAAGAAGTATACAACCTGGCACCTGATCAATTCAATTTAGCAGCTACTACTTGGAAAACTATTTTTCTTCCTATTACCAGGTGGAAGAAATGCAATATCTGGAATTTACTTTAAGAACGCAACCTGGCAACGTGTAGATTACTTAGATAGTACACTTAATCTTACTGAAATTTCAGAATCATGGAAGAACTTAATGCTGATACTGTCTCCTATCAACTTTACTGGCAACTATTCCTTGCAAGTATTCCTTGGAAATCCCTGTCTCTTCCAAATACAAAGGTATTATTTGAGTTTCAAATTTATGAAGGAGAGTCTTAGATTTTGAAGAAATATACAACCTGGCATCTGGTCCATTCAATTTAGCAATCAGTCCTTTGAAATCTCTATTTCTTCCTATTACCAGGAAAAGATATAGGTGGAAGAAATGCAATATCTGGAATTTACTTTAAGAACGGAACCTGGCAACGTGAAATTTCAGAATCATGGTTGAAACCAGAAGAACTTAATGCTGATACGGTATCCTTGGAAATCCCTGACTCTTCCAAATACAAAGCTATTATTTGAGTTTCGAAATTTGAAGGAGACCCTTAGAATTTGAAAAGGTATACAACCTGGCAGCTAGTCTATTGAATATTACAGATTTACTCCTTGGAAATCTCTAATTCCTCCTATTGCCAAGAAAATATTTTGATGGAGGAAATGCAATATCTGGAACTTAGTTTAAGAAGCCAACTTAACAACCTGTAGATTACTTGGATATGACACTTAATCCTACTGAAATTTCAGAATCATGGTTCAAACCCGAAGAACTTAATGCTGATACGGTCTCGTATCATCTTTACAGGAAACTAGTCCTTGGAAATCTCTGTCTCTTCCGAATACAAAGTTCTTATTTGAGTTTCAAAATATGAAGGAGAGTCTTAGAATTTGAAAAGGTATACAACCTGGCACCTGGTTTATTCAATATTACAGATTTACTTCTTGGAAATCTCTCTTTCTTCCTATTGCCAAGAAAATATTTTGATGAAGGAAATGCAATATCTGAAACTTGCTTTAAGAAGCCAACCTGACAACCTGTAGATTACTTGGAAATGAGACTTAGTCCTACTGAAATTTCAGAATCATGGCTGAAACCCGAAGAACTTAATGCAGATACGGCATCCTATCAACTTTGCTGGCAGCTATTCCTTGCAAGTATTCCTTGGAAATCCCTGACCCTTCCAAATACAAAGCTATTATTTGAGTTTGGAAATTTGAAGGAGACCCTTAGAATTTGAAAAGGTATACAACCTGGCACCTAGTCTATTGAATATTACAGATTTACTCCTTGTAAATCTCTAATTCCACCTATTGCCAAGAAAATATTTTGGTGGAGGAAATGCAATATCTGGAACTTAGTTTAAGAAGCCAACCTGGCGACCTGTAGATTACATGGATATGACACTTAGTCCTACTGAAATTTCAGAATCATCTTAATATCATCATTACAGGGAACTAGTCCTTGGAAATCTCTGTCTCTTCCTAATACAAATTTATTATTTGAGTTTCAAAATTTGACTCTTAGAGTCTTAGAAATTGAAGATGTATACAACCTGGCACCTGGTCAATTCAATTTAGCAACTACTCCTTGGAAATCTCTACTTCTTCCTATTGCCAAGATAGTATGTTGATGGAGGAAATGTAATATCTAGAACTTACTTTAAGAAGCCAACCTGACAACATGTAGATTACTTGGATATGACACTTAATCCTACTGAAATTTCAGAATCATGGTTCAAACCCGAAGAACTTAATGCTGATACTGTCTTGTATCATCTTTACAGGAAACTAGTCCTTGAAAATCCCTGACTCTTCCAAATACAAAGCTATTATTTGAGTTTCGAAATTTGAAGAGACCCTTAGCATTTGAAAAGTTATACAACCTGGCACCTGGTCTATTCAATGTTACAGATTTACTCCTTGGAAATCTATATTTCTTCCTATTGCCAAGAAAATATTTTGATGGAGGAAATGCAATATCTGGAACTTGCTTTAAGAAGCCAACCTGACAACCTGTAGATTACATGGATATGATACTTATCCCTATTGAAATTTCAGAATCATGGTTCAAACCCGAAGAACTTAATGCTGATAGCCTAACAACTCTACTGCATGGCTTTAAATTCTTCTTTGAATTCGCCCAAAACTGTAAAGGTATTTTGACAACAGCAATAGTAGTTATTGCAAAAGCAGTGGTTTCCTAACAAGCATAAATCATTATTCTTCTTATTCACTCTCTTACCTTTATGGCCACCTTTTCCATTTCCTCTTGATCCTCATACTTCAGCATGCCCTCGTACACCTCTCCAAACGCTCCACTGCCCAAGAAATTCAACAAAGTAATTTGACTCCAATTAATATGCGGCAACAAAGCAATATCAGCATCACTCAAAGGACCACCCGTATACATGGTCGATGCACTGGCCATAGAAAATGCTCTATTACGTGATGCCAATTGCTGTTGCATAGTTGACAAATTACTCCAAATACTGGGACGACTTTTGGCCAATAATTGTTTGGCTTTTAGGCGACGTTTTTGCACTGCAAGACAATAAATAAAAGCAATAATGTTGCACAAATGAACACAATCTCATTCAATCTTACCTTTACATATGACATAGAGTATTATAACACAGGTGGTTACTATGGCTGCTGGGGCAATAATGGCCAGCACTAATGAGTTGCGTTTTTGTGGTGAGACAAATGGTTCTAAAACACGTTCACTATCCTCACTGTATGGCCCCCAGCCATAGGGTTCATTACGGGCACGCACACGAAACATTAGCAAACGCATGGTATGTAATTCACGTACAATGCAACTTAGTTCGGAGGTATTGCAATAGGATAACCATTTATCTTCCAAGGGCTCTAATTCTTCCACCCAAGGCAGTTGAGCCAGCATGGTAATGGAGGAGGAGTTGGTTATGTTCTGCTGTTGTATGATAATATTACGGCGTATTCTTTTGTGCTGGCGCGCCTGCAAGGCCTCCAGACTGTATTCGGTTATGGCAGCTCCATTATCTTTGGCCGCCTCCCAGAAGACCTTGAAAATCTCTCCCGTTATATGTTCAATTTGTGGTTGACCCGGTCTGCCTGGAGAATCACCCAAAGTCTCATAGATATAATTGTTACTTGGCAATTCCGGCCATATGTAGGACCTAGCCACTGAGGCAAATTGTAGTTTCAAATAAAATTCATATTTAGTTTTGGGTTCCAAATTGGTTACGGTGATATTATCTTTTATATCCGTTATATCTATGCTAAACGGCGTGACCTCAGGATCTTGTGTTAAGGGAGTACATTCCAATATTACCGAATCATAAGCCGCATTGGCCTGCCACAGTAAAGTTAAATTATAGGCTTCTTTTTCCACTAATTGTAAAGCTTCGGGTTCGGGTAAGGTCTTAATTAACAGCTGTTCGGTGCTGTTAAGTTTAGAGGGTTTGGAATAGACTTCCAGCCATATAAGGTACTCCTGCAAAGGCTCCAAATTCATGATGGTAAGCTCAAAGTCCTCCACAATTTTGTGTGAGGTTAAAGAAGAATTTACCGCCTGCCAGTAAAGTTGATAGGAGACCGCCTCAGCATTAAGTTCTTCGGGTTCTAACCAGTTTACCGAGATTTCAGAGGGACTTACTGATTGAGCAGTGAAATTTAAAGGTTTTGAGGGATTACCTTCTTGGGTTCTTAAGGTAAATTCCGGATATTGCATTTCATCAAGCAAAAACTTTTGTTGGTAATAGGAGGAGACAGAGATTTCCAAGGAGTAATTGCTAAAAGGCTTTAAATCGGTAATGTTGAGTTGACCAGGTTTTAGCTTAAATTCCTGCTCAAACTCTTTTGGTCCTTTTACTTTAACTTTGTAACTCAAACCTGGTATAGGCAGTTTACAGTTCTCAAAGGGATTCTTTTTCATTAAGTGCAAAACCATAAACTCCTCTGAAACTTGTGAAACAAATAACTGTTCCAAGGCATTAAATTCTCCCATTTCAGCATTATACTCCATTATTAAACATTCTCTTTTGGGATACTCCTGATAGTTGAAGGCTTTTATTAGCTTTATTTCCTTTAATGATTGTGAAAACTCCAGATTATGTTTGCGCCTATTAAAGGCCTTAACAGTGTGATTGTGTAGAGAATAAATATAACCCGCATCTCTTTGGAACTTGGAGTTAATCTCAATTTCTTGCAGAGGTATCTTTAAGGCTGTGATAAGCTGTCTTTGCAGCTCATAGGCATATAGTTTGCCCTTGCTGTCCACTAAATTAACTGATTCCATATCGGCCAATAGAGAACCTTCAAACATATTGTTGTACAGTAAATGATTTTTGAATTTTAGTTGAGAATAGTCCGATAAATTCCTGCCTTGTAAAGTACAATTGCTTTTTTCCACCTCATATTCCAGCCACACTAAGGAATGGGAATAGGGCAAGACTAGGAGATTTTTCAAAAGTTTGCCAGGGTTTAGAGAGAAGAGCTTGGTGCCCAGCATAACCTTGCCCTCATAATGATTTAAATCCAGCTCATAGATATCCACCAAATTCTCCTTTTCCCCCGTTAACTCAGCCCAATAGACCTTGCGCAATATCCAGTCCACCGTTAAGCCCAAGACTTCAGCTCTCATGCGTGCCAGTTTCAGGGAAGCTGCCCCAGGTTGATAAGACATTAGCTCTACATTTTCATTGACCCAAATCAAACGCTGTTCACCGCTTAACAAAGACAAATGTTCCACCTCGCTGGATGTATAAACCCAGGTTTTGGAGTTATTCAAATCCAAATCCAGTTCCGCTATATATTCGGGTGTGGTGTATAATAATTTGGGTATGGCTTGGGTATCCGGATTAATAAAGTGTGTAAGCAAAGAGGTCTTTTCACCACCCTTGGAACGTGTTAGGGAGAAGGCTTGAACCTGGAACATATAAGACTCTTCCTTTAGCAAATTATAAAACCGAACCTCATGTGTTTTCACACCCAAATCCTCAATATCCTTAACACTATGCAAATCCTCTTTAAGCCAGCAATAGACCTTATAGAAAACCTCCTTTTCCGAGGTAATATTATCGGGAGAATCCCATCTTACCAGGGCGGTAATATTGCTTTCTTTCTGCAAGGGCTCCATGAGCTGATCCACAAAGACTCTTAAATTCTTAGGCTGTTTGGGGGCAGCCGAGGGAGTTTTTAAGGCTACCGTAACTGCAATACCCTGGGACCACAAGCTACAAGGAGTTATGCTAACATTTATCATAATACCTGCCATTTTAAAGTCAGTTAGACGCACTATGGTTTGCTCAACCTCAAAGGTTAGAATGTATTCAGGCTGTTGAGGCCAGTTGCTGATAAGAACTTTATAATAAATGGTATGGTTATCATTAGAGTTTACTGCAGACCATTTTATATTAAAATCATCCCAATAGCCTTCCGTTATATAAACACTTTCCGGATCAATGGCTTCGGGTATAACAGAGAGATCCCTGACATTAATGGAATCATGGCGTAATTCTAAATAATTTACTTTGGCAGTTAAAGGTGTTTGAATGGCTGTGATTTGTTGTATTTGATGCTGATTAGCCACCACCATTTCCTCACCAGATGCCTTCAGCCACATAAAACTTTTCAATTCTGGCCACAAAACAAATGAGTCGCTCAAAATTTGATAGTTTCCAGGTAAATCATACAAATCTTCGGATTTCACAAAATCCAAGGCAGATCTAAAGAGTCTTGTCTTACCCTCCTGATGCTGAACCCACCAATATATATATTCGGCCATAAAATCCAAAGTAAAACCCAAAATGTTTTCACCATTGCCATTATTGTGATAATATTCCAGTTCTTGGGCCGGCAAAACGCCATTAAGTTTTCTTCTCACTAATCTAGAGTCAGTGGTATAGTAGATATAGCCTTTTCCAACATCCAGTTTGATTAATCTGGCTCCAAAAATTGCCAATAGCTCTTTATGTTCTCCCTTTAGGTCGGCTCTTACAATACAATTCTTGCTGATATCAGACCAATAAAGCTTTTCGCCACGCCCATCATAATCCACACTGTACACATTTCTTTGCCAGAAACTACAGGAAATTTCGGGGTTCATTAGGTTTAAACATCTCAAATCAAGTGTGTTTTTATCTATATAATACAGAGAACTGTTGACTTGTTTGAAACTTTGTATATTAACAGCCTCCAAAGCTTTTAGTTGGGCTGGCTCCAACCATTCCTCACTCTGCCACAGACCCTTTTCGCTAGCCCACAAGAAATGATGATTATCCATGGGCCAAGTTCTGGTAATCAACTCCTGAGACCACTCTGTAGTAGTAGAACTCACAGCTTGTCTGTTTAGGCCAGCCAGCAAAGCTCTCACCTTGATTTTATACAAATTATTGGCCTGTAAACGTTCCACCTGGAAATGTGTGGTCTTAATGCTGCGTATATTAAAGGCATTATTACTGGATACATCCAAAATATCCAGCTCGTATTCCCAATTCTGCCAGGCAGCCTTAGTTTGGAATTTCTTCATTAATTGTGGAGTTTGCCAGAAAATGTTGGCCTTATTGGAGGACAAAACAGCCTGTAGATTTTGTGGCTCCTTTAAAGGTTTGGGCAATGGTTGTATAGGATCCTTAAGACCTGGCAACATTAAGGGTATAAGCTTCCAACACCATTCAATTTCCTTGAAAACCAAAACATCCAATTCTTGAGTATCCAAATGTTGCCTTAACAAATGTGAACCATTAGTTAGGATAAGCCAATCTTGTAGCAATTGAAACCACAAAACATCTCCTTTAAAGAGGCTGGCTACCTCTCCAGACTTTAGTTCCTTAAAATGTGTATCATAGGAAAGTTCATAAATTGAACGTTCTTTGGCATTATAAGCATTTAGCAAATAGGCATGATGGTGATTGGAAAAGTGCTCCAGCTCAAAGGGTAAAGTATAGTATCGAACCCTAAGAGATTCCAAATTAATACGGCATAATTCAAATCTTTCATTAGAGGCAAATATCCAGCCATTTAAGGGATCAATTTGTAAATGTTTCAAGGGAATCAAAGTATCCGCAATTAATTCCACCGAAGAGCCATTGAAATCCAAGCGTTTTAACTGCCACATATTAAAGGCAGAAGTCTAAAGCAACCAAAAGAAAAGTTACTTGTAATCCTATATTTTTTTATAGATAAAAACTCACCCCTCCCGCCACATAAAGCTTTTGATTTAGCCAATCCACCGCCAATTTGGAAGGCACAAAACCAGTGTCTTCATCCAGCAAATTCAATTTAGTATAATTGGCCGAATCATCCATAAACAAACTAAAAACAAATAATTTAAATTTAAAAGCTCTTTTAAAAAAGCTTTTCTTTACCCACCTCACCACCGCTCCCTTTTTATCCACCACAAACAAACGTTTCGAATACTGATGCACATCAAAGTCCGTTAAAATCTCCTCACTCTTAAATAGAACCCTACTCTCCACCAAAGGATCCAAAGATTTCATTACAATACTATATTCTCCCGCCATAATCAAAGTATTTAAATCATCCAATTTAAGCTTTGTTTCAAGCAAAGCTTTTGTGGTTACATTAACCGCTGACCAGGGTCCCTCGCCCTCTTCATTAAGCATACTCAATTGAAGAGTATAAGTGGTGGAGGGTAAAAGCTTGGAGAAGATATGGTAAGTTGCATTGGCAGGCAATAATTGTTTAACTTGCTATAGGAGGAAAATAAAGAAATTAAAAAATGTAATTTAAACAAATTTAATTATTAAAGAAAAGCTCACCTTTTCAAATTTCTCATTTGGCATGGTTGGCTGCAATACCAGCTTGTAATGGGTTAAAGGACCATTTGTAAACTTTCCTGGTTGCCAAAAGACCACAAAATGAGAGTCATCCAAAGCCATAGCTTGCGTGATTATGGGTTTTGATATAGGACTGCCCATGGCTGGTGTGGTATAGACCTCGGAGGCTGGTGAATATAAGACATCATATAAATTGTCGCCGAAGGGTAATTCGAAACGGAACTGGAAGAAAAATAATAAATTTCATGATTTAAGATTCTTTGAAAATAGTAGTAAAAATACTACTTTTTGCAAAAAATTTGCAAAATTGTAGAAAAAAATAGTTAAAAAGGACACCAAAAATTTTCTTTAACCCAAACAAATATAAATCGAGGAAAAATTTCAAATTTCTAAGCTTTTTAAAAAAGTAGTAGAAATACTACTTTTTTTCAAAAAATTTTAAAAAGTTTGAAATAACAATATGTATTGATTTATACATAAATTTAATAAATTTCCTCATTTAGAGTTCTTTGAAAATAGTAGTAAAAATACTACTTTTTGCAAAAAATTTACAAAATTGTAGAAAAAATTAGTTAAAAAAGCCAGAAAAAATTTTATTTAAGGCAAACAAATATAAATCAATGAAATAATTTAAAATTTTTAAGCTTTTTAAAAAAGTAGTAGAAATAGTACTTTTTTCAAAAAATTTAAAAAAGTTTGAAATAACATTACCTATTAATTTTTAATTAAAAAAAATAATAAATTTCCTGATTTAAGATTCTTTGAAAATAGTAGTAAAAATACTACTTTTTGCAAAAAAATTGCAAAATTGTACAAAAAATTTGTTAAAAAAGACACCAAAAATTTTCTTTAAGGCAAACAAATATAAATCAAGGAAAAATTTTAAATTTTTAAGCTTTTTAAAAAAGTAGTAGAAATAGTACTTTTTTAAAAAAATTTAAAAAAGTTTGAAATAACAATACCTATTGATTTTTAATTAAAAAATAATAAATTTCCTGATTTAAGAGTCTTTGAAAATAGTAGTAAAAATACTACTTATTATAAAAAATTTGCGAAATTGTAAAAGAAATAAGTTAAAAACGACACCAAAAATTTTCTTTAAATTAAACAAATATAAATCAAGGAAAAAATTTAAAATTTCTAAGCTTTTTAAAAAAGTAGTAGAAATACTACTTTTTTCAAAAAATTAAAATAGTTTGAAATAACAATATCTATTGATTTTTAATTAAAAAACAATAAATTTCCTGATTTAAGATTCTTTGAAAATAGTAGTAAAAATACTACTTTTTGCAAAAAATTTGCAAAATTGTAGAACAAATTAGTTAAAACAAGTAAGAGTGCTATATTCGGCTGTGCCGAATCTTATATACCCTTCACCAAATTATACTTGAAAATTTTAAATATTTTTAGGTAAACAAATTAAATTTTTTTTCCAGTTGTTTTTTGAATTTTTTGGAAAAAAAATTTTTTCGATTGTTATTTTAAATTTTTTTTTTTTAAATTTAAAAATTTTTTTTTTTTTTAAATTTTAAAAAAAAAATTTTTTTTTAAATTTTAAAAAATTTTTTTTTTAAATTTTAAAAAATTTTTTTTTTTAAATTTTAAAATTTTTTTTTTGTTTTTAAAATTTTTTTTTTTTAAAAAAAATTCGGGTTCAAAATTTTTTTTCCCGATTTTGACCCATTGTAGGTCCAACTTACTATGGTCTTATATACGTCGTTGCAAATGTCTTTGAAATATCTATCATTAGATATCCATATTGTCTATTAATGTCTTAGTAATCCAGATATAGGTAAAAAATAGGTCAAAAATAGAGGTTGTCTTGGTTTTTTTCCTCATATCTCAGCCATTTGTGGACCGATTTTGCTGATTTTAAATAGCAAAATTCTCGAAAGCTTGTCTGACAGAATTATTGAAGATTTGGATCCCGAAGATATCTGGGGTCTTCAGAAAACTGATTTCAACAGACAGACAGACGGACAGACAGACAGACAGACAGACGGACATGGCTTAATCGACTCCGCTATCTATAAGGATCCAGAATATATATACTTTATAGGGTCGGAAATGAAAAATGTAGAAATTACAAACGGAATGACAAACTTATATATACCCTTCTCACGAAGGTGAAGGGTATAAAAAGACACCAAAAATTTTCATTAGGCAAACAAATATAAATCAAGGAAAAATTTCAAATTTCTAAGCTTTTTAAAAAAAGTAGTGGAAATACTACTTTTTCAAAAAAATTTAAAAAAGTTTGAAATAACAATATCTATTGATTTTTAATTAAAAAATAATAAATTTCCTGATTTAAGATTCTTTAAAAATAGTAGTAAAAATACTACTTTTTGCAAAAAATTTGCAAAATTGTAGAAAAAATTTGTTAAAAATGACACCAAAAATTTTCCTTAAAGCAAACAAATATAAATCAATGAAAAAATTTAAAATTTCTAAACTTTTTAAAAAAGTAGTAGAAATACTACTTTTTTCAAAAATTTTAAATAGTTTGAAATAACAATATCTATTGATTTTTAATTAAAAAATAATAAATTTCCTGATTTAAGATTCTAATAGTAGTAAAAATACTACTTTTTGCAAAAAAATTTTATAAGGCAAACAAATATGTATAAATCAAGGAAAAATTTCAAATTTTTTAGCTTTTTAAAAAAGTAGTAGAAATACTACTTTTTTAAAAAAAAATAAAAAAGTTTGAAATAACAATATCTATTGATTTATACTTAAAATTTAATATATTTCCTTATTTAAGATTCTTTGAAAATAGTAGTGAAAATACTACTTTTTGCAAAAAATTTGCAAAGTTGTAGATAAAATTAGTTAAAAAAGCCAGCAAAAATTTTCTTTAAGGCAAACAAATATAAATCAAGAAAAAACATTAAATTTCTAAGGTTTTTAAAAAAGTAGTAGAAATACTACTATTTTCGAAAAATTTAAATAGTTTGAAATCACAATATCTATTGATTTTTAATTAAAAAATAATAAATTTCCTGATTTAAGATTCTTTGAAAATAGTAGTAAAAATACTACTTTTTGCAAAAAATTTGCAAAATTGTAGAAAAAATTAGTTAAAAAAGACACCAATAATTTTCTTTAAGGCAAACAAATATAAATCAAGGAAAAATTTCAAATTTCTAAGCTTTTTAAAAAAGTAGTAGAAATACTACTTTTTCAAAAAACTTAAAAAAGTTTGAAATAACAATATGTATTGATTTATAATTAAAAAATAATAAATTTCCAGATTTAAGATTCTTTGAAAATAGTAGTAAAAATACTACTTTTTGCAAAAAATTTGCAAAATTGTAAAAAAAAAATAGTTAAAAAAGCCAGCAAAAATTTTCTTTAAGGCAAACAAATATAAATCAAGGAAAAATTTAAAATTTCTACGCTTTTTAAAAATGTAGTAGAAATAGTACTTTTTTCAAAAAATTTAAAATAGTTTGAAATAACAATATATGTTGCTTTTTAATTAAAAAATAATAAATTTCCTGATTTAAGATTCTTTGAAAATAGTAGTAAAAATACTACTTATTATAAAAAATTTACAAAATTGTAGAAAAAATTAGTTAAAAAAGACACCACAAATTTTCTTTAAAGCTAACAAATATAAATCAAGGAAAAATTTCAAATTTCTAAACTTTTTAAAAAAGTAGTAGAAATACTACTTTTTTTAAAAAATTTAAAATAGTTTGAAATAACAATATCTATTGATTTTTAATTAAAAAATAATAAATTTCCTGATTTAAGATTCTTTGAAAATAGTAGTAAAAATACTACTTTTTGGAAAAAAATTTGCAAAATTGTAGAAAAAATTAGTTAAAAAAGACACCAAAAATTTTCTTTAAAGCAAACAAATATAAATCAACGAAAAATTTAAAATTTCTAAGCTTTTTAAAAAAAGTAGTAGAAATACTACTTTTTTCAAAAAATTAAAATAGTTTGAAATAACAATATGTATTGATTTTTAATTAAAAAATAATAAATTTCCTGATTTAAGATTCTTTGAAAATAGTAGTAAAAATACTACTTTTCTGTCAAAAAGTATTAAAGTTTTAAAAAAAATTTGTTAAAAAAGACACCAAAAATTTTCTTTAAGGAAAACAAATATAAATCAAGGAAAAAATTTCAACTTTTTAAGATTTTTAAAAAAGTAGTAAAAATAGTACTTTTTTCAAAAAATTTTAAAAAGTTTGAAATAACAATATCTATTGATTTATACTTAAAATTTAATAAATTTCCTCATTTAGAGTTTTTTGAAAATAGTAGTAAAAAATACTACTTTTTGCAAAAAATTTGCAAAATTGTAGAAAAAATTAGTTAAAAAAGACAACAACAATTTTCTTTAAGGCAAACAAATATAAATCAAGGAAAATTTTCAAATTTCTAAGCTTTTTAAAAAAGTAGTAGAAATACTACTTTTTTATTTTATCAAAATTAAAGAAAAATATATCTATGTAAAAAATAATTTTAATGAAAATTGCAAAAGCTTTGTAAAGAATTTAATAATTTTGCTTATATTTACACATTTTACGGCTTAAGTCTTGTATTTATTATGAATATTATACTAAAAGCTCTTTTTTATTAAAGCTTAATTCAAAAGCTTTTGCAGAGCTTTAGCAGTAAATTGATAATTAAAACAATTTTAAGATTGAAGTGTCACTTTAGTGAAATAAATGGAGACTATAAACATATAAATAGAATATTAAGAAAATTAAAAGCTTGAAAAAAGCTTTGTAGGAAATTAAAAAAAATTGGTGAAATTATTAAATTTTAGGGCTTCTGTTTATTATGAGAGTTTTTTTTTGGGTAATTCTTCACTGAAATCTATTTTATATTAAAGCTTCATTAAAAAGCTTTTGCTGAGCTTTTTTAAAATTTAATTTAAAAGTGTTTCTATAAGTGGATTTTAATATTAAGGCTTATTGCCTTAATATTAAGAAAGCATTTAATCAACAAATGATAGTCTTACAAAGAAAATTATTAAAAGCTTTTAAAAAGCTTTTGTAAATATTTCATTAATTAGCTGAAATTTTTCAATTGTATAACTTATGTTATAAACTTATTAAAAAAATTCGAATTTAAACTTAAAATTTTATTTTAATGAAAAAGCTTTCGTAAAGCTTTTATTTAAATTTGGCCACAAAATCCATTTTAAGACTGTACTTAGTATAATTTAAGTAAAACAAATAAAAAGGCTTCAAAACTTTTAATTTTAAGCTTTATTTAAAAGCTTTTATACAGCTTTAAACCTGATTTCCTTAAATTCATTAAAATTTTCATATTTTCTGTTTAATTTTCCTTCCTAAGCCCTAAAGCTTTTGCAGTCTTTACAAAATTTATTATCCTCTTAATAACTTAGTGCGTCAAAAATCCTCTTACCTTATATGAGGTGTATGGCATTAAGCCATCCATTATGTCACATTCAAAATTCTCATTACAATTATAGTCGGCTAAATTCCACCATTGTTGTTCTTGTTGTTGTTCTGCCAGCCCATTCTCGGACTCATAGTCATCATCACCCATATTATCATATTTATCGCCTTCATCTTGTTGTTGAAGTGATGATGGCTGGTTTTCTAGTCTTTCATGCTGTTTGGATGGTTGATGTTGTTTCTGTCCGCCACTACTATTGATGTCTGGGGTGTCATTAACAGTTAAAGCTGCTGCTGATGATGGTGATGCTGATGCTGATGGCGCAGCTCTTAACACATATTGGTATTGTATATTAAATGGTCTGCTGGCCAAATACAGTGCTGGCAAAATGGATGTTGTTGCTGTAGTTATGGGCCATTTAAGTGTCAATGTGTTCAAAGTTTCATTATCATGCAACAGCTGCGGTTGAAGTGAAGCACTTGTAGACATGGCCTTTGACTTTGTATCAGCAGTAGTTGTATATGTTGCTAACAAACGTTCAACATGTAAACGTTGCAAATGCCAATACTGCCTTTGGGTGGTTTCACAAGCGGAAATACACGGTAAATCAAAAGGATAAAATTGCGTTGAGGACTGTGGGTAAAGTGAAAAGAAGTGGAACATAGAAGAAACAAAAGAAATGGTTGTGTGTGAGAACAAATATTGGCATTTTTTTTGTTAGTTGTTAACAACAAAACAGGGCTTAAATTAAAAATGAAAGCAGAACAGGGACATACATAACAACACAGAGATGTCACATTTTAAAAAATACATACTAAAAATACTACTTTTTGCCATAAAGTATTAAAATTATAGAAAAAAATTTTCAAAACAAACACAAAACAATTTTTAAAAATGCATACAAGCCAAAATTTTGAATTTGGAAGCTTTTTTAAAAAGTAGTAGAAATACTACTATTTTAAAAATGTTCTTAAAATACACTAAATAAAACAGTTTTATTAAATTATAATTAAAACAGAAAAATTTCCAAATAAAATATTGTTTCAAAAAGTACTAAAAATACTACTTTTTGGCAAAAAGTATTAAAATTATCAAAAAAAGTAATTAAAAAAGATATCAAAAATTTTGTATAATGCAAACAAATTGAAATCATAAAGAAAATTTCAATTTTAAAGTATTTTAAAAAAGTAGTAGAAATACTACTTTTTTCAAAAGTTGTTAAAAGGTACGAAATAAAAAATTTACTTGAATTAAAATTAAAACAGAAAAAGTTTGCAATAACATTTTGTGTCAAAAAGTACTAAAAATACTGCTTTTTTATCAAAAAGTATAAATTTATAGAAAAAATTTTTAAAAAAGACACCAAAAATTTTCTTTACAGCAAACAAATATACATCAATGAAAAAATTTAAAATTTCTAAGCTTTTTAAAAAAGTAGTAGAAATACTACTTTTTTCAAAAAATTTAAAAAAGTTTTAAATAACAATATATATTGATTTTTAATTAAAAAATAATAAATTTCCTGATTTAAGATTCTTTGAAAATAGTAGTAAAAATACTACTTTTTGCAAAAAAATTGCAAAATTGTAAAAAAAATTAGTTAAAAAAGACACTAAAAATTTTCTTTAAGGCAAATAAATATAAATCAAGGAAAAATTTCAAATTTCTAAGCTTTTTAAAAAAGTAGTAGAAATACTACTTTTTTCCAAAAATTTAAAAAAGTTTGAAATAACAATAACTATTGATTTTTAATTAAAAAATAATAAATTTCCTGATTTAAGTTTCTTTGAAAATAGTAGTAAAAATACTACTTTTTGCAAAAAATTTTAGAAAAAAATAGTTAAAAAAGACACCAAAAATTTTCTTTAAGGCAAACAAATATAAATCAAGGAAAAATTTCAAATTTCTAAGCTTTTTAAAAAAGTAGTAGAAATACTACTTTTTTCAAAAAATTTAAAATAGTTTGAAATAACAATACCTATTGATTTTTAATTAAAAAATAATAAATTTCCTGATTTAAGATTCTTTGAAAATAGTAGTAAAACTACTACTTTTTGTAAAAAATTTCCAAAATTGTAGAAAAAATTTGTTAAAAAAGACACCAAAAGTTTTCTTTAAGGCAAACAAATATAAATCAAGGAAAAATTTCAAATTTCTAAGCTTTTTAAAAAAGTAGTAGAAATACTACTTTTTTCAAAAAATTTAAAGAAGTTTGAAATAACAATATCTATTGATTTTTAACTAAAAAATAATAAATTTTCTGATTTAAGATTCTTTGAAAATAGTAGTAAAAATACTACTTTTTGCAAAAAGTTGCAAAATTGTAGAAAAAAATAACTAAAAAAGACACCAAAAATTTTCTTTAAGGCAAACAAATATAAATCAAGGAAAAATTTCAAATTTCTAAGCTTTTTAAAAAAGTAGTAGAAATACTACTTTTTTCAAAAAATTTAAAAAAGTTTGAAATAATAATATCTATTGATTTTTAATTAAAAAATAATAAATTTGCTGATTTAAGATTCTTTGAAAATAGTAGTAAAAATACTACTTTTTGCCAAAAATTTGCAAAATTGTAGAAAAAATTAGTTAAAAAAGTCACCAAAAATGTTCTTTAAGGCAAACAAATATAAATCAAAGAAAAATTTAAAATTTCTAAGCTTTTTAAAAAAGTAGTAGAAATACTACTTTTTTAAAAAGTTGTAAAATTATAGAAAAAATTATTTCGAAAAGATACCAACAATTTTTAAAACAGAAACTAATTTAAATTATAAAATAATTTTCAATTTCAAAGCTTTTTAAAAAAGTAGTAGAAATACTACTATTTTAAAAACAGCTGTTTTCTTAAAAAAATTGTGGGAATTTCATTTCTTATTAAAAAACTTACCATATTCAAACCTTCTGCACTTATTTTCATACATAAGTACATAAATTCTTCTACTTACACAAATACAAAGTGTGAATACTTACACATGCTTCCTGGCATGGTTCAAATTCTTTCAAGGCATGCCACCACAGTTCACAACCCTTAAAACACTGTAAAATGAGAAACAAACAAGAAATGGAACAACAAAAATTATATAAAAACAGATCAGATAAAAAGTTATTTGTTAATTTTTTTTAAAAAAAAACAAAGGAGCAAAACTTTAAAACAAAAAAATATAAGAATGAAGGAGCACAACAGCTAGAAAAAAAGTTTCAAAAGAAATGTATTGAATTTTGTGGTTGTTAATTGTTTAACACAAATAAATATTCTCACCATTAGTTTTCTTCTGTTTTGCGAGTCTCTCTAAAACCAGTTAAGAGCTGCTTGGTTAGACCAACAGACAAAAGAAACAAGAGCCCATTAAGGGTATTAAATTTCTTTGGTTAGGGGTTTTTTTGCTCACATGTGACCCTCATTCTTTGAGGTATTTAACTTTTTTTTTCATCTCCTTCTTACCAAATATTTTTTTGTTTGCAATTCTAACTTTAATTCATTGTCTGACGTCAAGGTGTCTAGTGTTATTTCATTGTGTTAATACTACTTGTGCTTGCAACATGTTCATTTCATTTAGGTTGCCGTCTCGAATTTCATGAGTAAAAAGTCCTTGTGACACAAAATATCGGTTTTTTGTCTGTTCTTTATGTTTTTATTTAATTTTTTTTTTTTTGTTTTTTGATGTGTGTAATAAAATGTAATGACTTCATTGTGAAATTTTATTAAAGTCATTGGCAATGGAATTTTAGTTTTGTTAAAAAAAACATCTACAAATAAAAACCTTGTGGGAAAATGTTGTAAAATGTACTTAAGTTACAAAATAGCTTAAATTAAAAAAAAAAATCTTGGAAAAATTTAAATTTAAAAGACTTTTTAAATTAAAACTCAAAATACTACTATTTTCATAATGTTTTAAAATAGTAGTATTTCTACTACTTTTTTTTAAAACGTGTTAAAATGATTTTAAATCTTATAAAAAATATAAATAAGACTTAAAATACATTATTTCCATATTTAAGCATTTTCAAAAAAGTACTAAAAATACTACTTTTAAGCAAAAAATTCTTAAATTATGGAAAAATTTAAAAAAAAAACTCAATAAAAAATTATATTTAAGCAAACATATTTAAATCATGGAAAAAATTAAAATTTCTAAGCTATTTAAAAATAGTAGTAGAAATACTACTTTTTCAAAAATATTTCTAAAAGTAAAAAAAAAATAAGTTTCTTTATAATAGAAGTAAAAGAAAAAAATTCCAAAATAAATTTTTTCAAAAATAGTACCAAAAATACTACTTTTTACAAAAAAAATTATGTAAATTATGGAAAAAATTTACTTTAAAAGGCACTAAAAATTTAGGTTTAAGTTAACAATTATAAATCATGAAAAATATTTAATTTTAAAGCTTTTTAAAAATAATATTTCTACTACTACTTTTTTAAAAAATTTTATAAAAGCTACCAAATAGAAAATTTTTTTAAACTTTAATAAAGAGAAAAATGTTCACATAACTGTTTCCAAAAAAAAAAAGTACTAAACTACTACTTTTTGCCAAAAAGTATTTATGTTATGGAAAAAAAGTTCTTTAAAAAGCACCAACAATTTTATTTTAATTTAACAATTATAAATCATGAAAAATTTTTAATTTTAAAGCTATTTGAAAATAGTAGTAGAAATACTACTTTTTTAAAAAAGTTTCTAAAAGTTACAAAATAGAAAATTATTTTAAACTTAAAATAAAGAGAAAATTTTTCACATAACTGTTACCAAAAAAAAGTACTAAAAAAACTACTTTTTGGAAAAAAATATTTAAGTTACCGAAAAAAAGTACTTTAAAAAGCAGCAAAAATTTTAGTTTAAGCTAACATTTATAAATCATGAAAAATTTTCAATTTTAAAGCATTTTGAAAATAGTAGTAGAAATACTACTTTTTTAAAAAAGTTTTTAAAAGTTCTAAAATAGAACATTATTTTAAACATTAAATAAAGAAAAAAATTTTCACATAACAGTTTCCAAAAAAAAGGTACTAAAAATACTACTTTTTGCCAAAAATTATTTATATTATGGAAAAAAAGTACTTTAAAAAGCATCAATAATTTTAGTTTAAGCCAACAATTATAAATCATGAACAATTTTCAATTTTAAAGCTTTTTGAAAATAGTAGTAGAAATACTACTGTTTTAAAAAAGTTTCTAAAAGTTACAAAAAAGAACATTTTTTCAAAACTAAAATAAAGAGATAAATTTTCACATAAAAGGTTCCAAAAAAAAGGTACTAAAAATACTACTTTTTGCCAAAAATTATTTATGTTATGGAAAAAAAGTACTTTAAAAAGCACCAACAATTTTAGTTTAAGCTAAAAAAATTTAAATCATGAAAAATTTTCAATTTTAAAGCTTTTTGAAAATAGTAGTAGAAATACTACTTTTTTAAAAAAGTTTTTAAAAGTTCTAAAATAGAACATTATTTTAAACTTTAAATAAAGAGAAAAATTTTCACATAACAGTTTCCAAAAAAAAGGTACTAAAAATACTACTTTTTGCCAAAAATTATTTATATTATGGAAAAAAAGTATTTTAAAAAGCACTACAAATTTTAGTTTAATCTAACAATTATAAATCATGAAAAATTTTTAAATTTAAAGCTTTTTGAAAATAGTAGTAGAAATACTACTTTTTTTAAAAAGTTTCTAAAAGTTAAAAAATAGAACATTTTTTTAAAACTAAAATAAAGAGAAAAATTTTCAAATAAAAGGTTCCCAAAAAAAAGTATTAAAAATACTACTTTTTGCCAAAAATTATTTATGTTATGGAAAAAAGTATTTTAAAAAGCACCAATTATTTTAGTTTAATCTAACAATTATAAATCATGAAAAATTTTTAATTTTAAAGCTTTTTAAAAATAGTAGTAGAAATACTACTTTTTTAAAAAAGTTTCTAAAAGTTATCAAATAAAAAGTTTTTTTAAACTTTAAATAAAGAGAAAAATTTTCACATAACAGTTTTCAAAAAAAAATACTACTTTTTGCCAAAAAAAATTTATGTTATAGAAAAAAAGTACTTTAAAAAGCTTTAACAATTTTAGTTAAAGCTAAAATAATTTAAATCATGAAAAATTTTCAATTTTAAAGCATTTTGAAAATAGTAGTAGAAATACTACTTTTTTAAAAAAATTTCTAAAAGTTACCAAATAGAACATTTTTTTAAAATTAAAATAAAGAGTAAATTTTTCACATAACAGTTTCCAAAAAAAAGGTACTAAAAATACTACTTTTTGCCAAAAATTATTTAAATTAAAGAAAAAAGTTACTTTAAAAAGCATTAAAAATTTTACTTTAAGCTAAAATTTATAAATCATGAACAATTTTCAATTTCAAAGCTTTTTAAAAATAGTAGTAGAAATACTACTTTTTTAAAAATCCCAAAAATGGCATTTAAAATTAAAAAAAAAAATTAATACTCTAAAAATTTACGATTTCAAGCTTTTAAAAAAAGTAGTATAAATACTACTTTTTTCAAAAAGTACTAAAAAGCTGAAAATTGAATTCTTAATATTAAAGCATAATTAAAATTTTCTATTTTTTTAAGTTTTGCTCCTTTAAATTACATATAAATACTTACCCTTGCCCGATAACATTCCGGTCTATTTTCGCCCACTTTACATTTGAGGCCAAAGTCGTTCAGAAATGAAGTTTCCTAAAAAAAAATATAAATTTTATTTAATGTTTACATGTTGACTTAATTGTTTTGATTTTTAATTTAATAATTTGTTTTCAAAGTTTACACAATAACAGGCTTTTCCAAATTCCCAAGAAAATAATAATAAATTCAGTGTAAAATTTTTATCTATTCTTCAATTAGTATTAATATTTAATTTAATTAATATTTTTTTTTTGAAACTACTGTAATTATAAGTCATTATTTTTTAAATTAACATAATTGGTTTTAGTTTTTTTACTTATTCTATAAAAGTTAATTATTTCAACTGACCCTAAACGTTGAGCAAGTACAGCTGTTGTTAGTTAATATTTTTAATTCTTTATAAATAAATTAAATATAATAGCTAAAAAAATCCCGCCTATTATATTTTGTACTTCAATAAGTTAGAGAGAGTAGTAGTAGATCACGACTATGAAAGCCGCATGACGTTCTTGTTAATTGACGAGGAATTTTCTTAAGTTTAGTGGAGGTTGGCGCATCATGGCGCACAAGGTTGACAGAAATGAGGAAGAAAATACTTTTTTTTACTAAATATTATTTAATTAATAAAAAAAATTATTATGGTTTCACATAAAAAAGTGTAAATGTGAATAAAAAAAAATAATTTTAAGGTTTTCAAAAAAAGTATAATGAAATATTACGCAAATAGTAGTAAAAATGCTACTTAAATTATGGACAAAAAAAAATTAAAAATTATGCCAAAAGCTCTTATTTATCTATGGAAATTCAAATCAATTAAAAAAATTCAATTTCAACAATTTTGAAAATAGTAGTAGAAATACTACTTTTTTAAAAAATTTAAAAAATGTTGTAAATAATAACATATTGTGATTTACAATAAAAAAAATTATATTTAAGGTTTTTTTCAAAGTACATAGTAGTAAAAATGCTACTTTTTTAAAAAAATTTTCTTAAATTATAAAAAAAAAAAATTTAAAAAGTATGCCAAAATCTCTTAATCATCTATACAAATTCAAATCAATTAAAAATTTTCAATTTCAAGGATTTATAAAATAGTAGTAGAAATACTACTATTTTAAAAAAGTTGTTAAAACGTACTAAACAATAATATGTATAGATTTATTTTTAAAAACAATAAAATTTTAAATTGTAATTGCTTTAAAAAAAGTACTAAAAATACTACTTTTTGCTAAAAAGTTTATAAATTACAGAAAAAAATATTTTAAAATGTTGTTAAAATTTGTTATTCATTTAAACAAATCAAAATTAGTTAAACATTTTCAATTTCAAAGCTTTTGAAAATAGTAGTAGAAATACTACTTTTTTAAAAAAGTATTAAAATTGTACAAAATAATAATGAATATTGATTGATACTTAAATATAACAAATTTTAAAAGTTTAGCTTCTTTCAAAATAGTAGTGGAAATACTACTATTTGGCATAAATTTTCTTAAATTTTAGAAAAAATAATTAAAAATTTTAGAAAAAATTTTCTATTCATTACAGGAAATTAAATCAGGAAAAAATTTTAAATTTCAAAGCTTTTGAAAATAGTAGTAGAAATACTACTTTTTCAAAAATTTTGAAAACCTTACAAATTAATAATGTTTTTGGATTTATACTTAAAAATAATAAATTTCTACATTTAAGCTTTTTTCAAAAAAGTACTAAGTATACTACTTTTTTAAAAAAAATTCTTAAATTATGGAAAAAAGTGTTTTAAAAATGCAATAAAAATTTGTATTCATTTAATTTATTTTAAATCATGTAAAATTTTTCAATTTTAAAGCTTTTGAAAATAGTAGTAGAAATACTACTTTTTAAAAAATTTTGAAAAACCTACTAATTAATAATGTTTTTGGATTTATACTTAAAAATAACAAAATTTCTACATTTTAGCTTTTTCAAAATAGTACTAAAAATACTACTTTTTTTAAAAAATTTTTTAAATTATGGAAAAAAGTGTTTTAAAAATGCAATAAAAATTTGTATTCATTTAATTTATTTTAAATCATGTTAAATTTTTCAATTTCAAAGCTTTTGAAAATAGTAGTAGAAATACTACTTTTTCAAAAATTTTGAAAACCGTACAAATTAATAATGTTTTTGGATTTATACTTAAAAATAATAAATTTGTATATTTAAGCTTTTTTCAAAAAAGTACTAAAAATACTACTTTTTTAAAAAAATTTCTTAAATTATGGAAAAAAGTGTTTAAAAAATGCAATAAAAATTTGTGTTCATTTAATTTATTTTAAATCATGTTAAATTTTTTAATTTCAAAGCTTTTGAAAATAGTAGTAGAAATACTACTTTTTAAAAAAAGTAGATTTTCTTGGGAAAAAATGTTGGAAATTAAATACTTTTCTGAAAAAAATACATTTATATAAATAGAATTGCATTTGTAATAGCTTTACTGCCGTAAAATTTCCATTTTCTGATGTTTTAGGTTATTTTTAATTTATTTATAAAAATTCATAATGAATATTTAATTATGTTAATTTAAGTCGTTAAGTATTAAGTTTATTAAAAACAATATAATGTTATTAATAACATTATAATTTGTTAAAGCAAATCTTATTTAAACAATAGAACAGGTCTATTTATAAGAGTAAGAGCAAATAAAACCTGTTATACTTAAAGAAATTAATGCTATAAAACAAGTTTAAACAGTTCCATAAAAAAAGTACCAAAAATGGTACTTTTTGTTGAGTTCCTATAGGTCGAAATGTAACATGTTAAAAATAGCTTATTTTATATTGTTTTTTGCCAATAGTTTTCTTTAAGTGTATTTTATAATCTCTATATGCGTAAAATTGTCATTGTAGACATTTATATGCAGTTGTACGTGTATGTTTGTTTTCCCCCTACTAGTTTTTATAGTCATTATTTAACATGAGCTAATTCCATTAGCTAATATAGTTTTAAATTGCCTCGGCTGTCTCTGTGGCTGTCTGTCTGTCACTCAGCTTTGTTTGGCCTCTACAAACATCAGCATTAACAGACCCCAAACCCCATTACAATCTCTAGCTTAATCTCAAGCACACATTCTTTTACTCCCCAACTAGAAACCATTCAGAACATGGAAACAAATTAAAGAAAGACTTTGGTTTTTCTTTACACTTTTGTATAATTTATGACGGATTTTAGTTGTAACTTCTGAACTAGCAGTCGTCGTATGTTGTGTGTGTTAGATGTGATGTGATGCGATGTGATCTGTGACTTTAGACATGTGTTTGCTAAAAATAACAAAAAAAAACTAAAACGAAACATAACAAAACACAAAGATTCCTAAGTTTTATTTTACACACAAAAAAAAGCTTCATCTTTAGACTCTATTCATTCATAAAAATAAAGCAAAAATTCAAAAAAAAACTTAAACACACACGCGCGCTCACTCACTTAGCAAAGCATTTGTTGAGTGGCAGAGAAACAGACAGACAGGCAGAGCGACAGACATATAGAACGTTATACTGACATTCCTACTGTGACATTTTAATTATGCAAATTATGCCGGTATGAGTTGAGGGAATTAAATACAGTTGTATTCGTCTATTACTGGTAATATGATATAATTGTGTCATATAGACTCATAATAACAAGATTTATGAAAAACAATTGTTTTACAAAACCCAAGCAAAAGGGCTTAACAGGCAGATTTGTTAATCATATTTGCAAAATGTTTGCTGAATATTGCTTATTTTTTGTTATAGCTCAATATATATTAATATTTAGTACATTCTGACAACTTTTAAAAAAAGTAGTATTTCTACTACTTTTTTTAAAAGCTTTTAAATTTAAAATTTTTAATATAAACAAATTTATTTAAATGAATAAATATGTTTGCTATCACTTTTAAATTTTTGTTTATATATTTAAAAATTTTTTGTTAAATAGTAGTATTTTTACTACTATTTTCAAAGTAACTTAACAGTGGAAATTTAATTATTTTTAACAATAAATCAATATACAAACATTTTAATTACTTTTTGCAAACTTTTTAAAAAAGTAGTATTTCTACTACTTTTTTCAAAAGCTTTCAAATTAAAACTTTTTTCATTATTCAAATTTGTTTACTTGAATTAAAATTTTTGTTTTACAAATTGAATAATTTTTCCTAAATTTTAAATTTTTTTTACAAAAAGTAGTATTTTTACTACTATTTTAAAGATACTTAAAATTCTAAATTTATTTATTTTTAACAATAAATCAATTTATATAAATTTTAATTACTTTTTGCAAACTTTTTAAAAAAGTAGTATTTCTACTACTTTTTTCAAAAGCTTTCAAATTAAAATTTTTTTCATTATTCAAATTTGTTTGCTAGAATTAAAATATTTCCTTACACATTTAATAATTTTTTCTCAATTTTAAAATTTTTATTACAATAAGTAGTATTTTTACTACTATTTTAAAGAAACATAAAAATGGAAATATTATATTTTTTAATGAATATTCATATACATTTCAATTTAATATCTCTTGACAGCTTTTTTAAAACAGTAGTATTTCTACTACTTTTTTCAAAATTAAATTTTTTTATGATTTAAATTCGCCTAAACAAATAAAAAAATTTGATACCATTTTTAAATTAATTTTTCTATAATTATAAAATGTTTTATTAAAAAGTAGTATTTCTACTACTATTTTTCAGAAACTTAAAATTGCAAACTTATTTATTTTTATTAATAAATCGTTATATATAATTAGTAAGTAAATTTTTACAACTTTTTAAAAAAAGTAGTATTTCTACTACATTTTTCAAAAGCTATGAAATTAAAAATTTTTCCATGATTTAAATTCATTTAAACGAATAAAAATTTTTGATACCATTTTTAAATTATTTTTTCTATAATTATAAAACTTTTTGTTAATTAATAGTATTTCTACTACTATTTTGCAGAAACCTAAAAATATATAATTAGTAAGTAAATTTTTACAACTTTTTAAAAAAGTAGTATTTCTACTACTTTTTTCAAAAGCTATGAAATTAAAAATTTGTCCATGATTTATATTCATTTAAACGAATAACAATTTTTGATAACTTTTTTAAATTAATTTTTCTATAATTATAAAATTTTTTATTAAAAAGTAGTATTTCTACTACTATTTTGCAGAAACCAAAAATTGCAAACTTATTTATTTTTATTAATAAATCGTTATATATAATTAGTAAGTAAATTTTTACAACTTTTTAAAAAAGTAGTATTTCTACTACTTTTTTCAAAAGTTTTGAAATTATAAATTTGTCCATGATTTAAATTCATTTAAACGAATAAAACATTTTGATACCATTTTTAAATTATTTTTTCTATAATTATAAAACTTTTTGTTAAAAAGTAGTATTTCTACTACTATTTTGCAGAAACCAAAAATTGCAAACTTATTTATTTTGATTAATAAATCGTTATATATAATTAATAAGTAAATTTTTACAACTTTTTAAAAAAGTAGTATTTCTACTACTTTTTTCAAAAGCTTTGAAATTAAAAATTTGTCCATGATTTAAATACATTTAAACGAATAACAATTTTTGATAACTTTTTTAAATTAATTTTTCTATAATTATAAAATTTTTTATTAAAAAGTAGTATTTCTACTACTATTTTGCAGAAACCAAAAATTGCAAACTTATTTATTTTTATTAATAAATCGTTATATATAATTAGTAAGTAAATTTTTAAAACTTTTTAAAAAAGTAGTATTTCTACTACTTTTTTCAAAAGCTTTGAAATTAAAAATTTGTCCATGATTTAAATTCGCTTAAACAAATAACAAATTTTGATAGCATTTTTAAACTATATTTTATATAATTATA
Source organism: Calliphora vicina (assembly GCF_958450345.1). Taxonomy (NCBI): domain Eukaryota; kingdom Metazoa; phylum Arthropoda; class Insecta; order Diptera; family Calliphoridae; genus Calliphora; species Calliphora vicina. The sequence continues at coordinate 113,252,916 of NC_088783.1, read as the reverse complement.
AAACTTTTTGCTAAAAAGTAGTATTTCTACTACTATTTTGCAGAAACCAAAAATTGCAAACTTATTTATTTTTATCAATAAATCGATATATATAATTAGTAAGTAAATTTTTACATTTTTTTAAAAAAGTAGTATTTCTACTACTTTTTTCAAAAGTTTTGAAATTAAAAATTTGTCCATGATTTAAATTCGCTTAAACGAATAAAAATTTTTGATACCATTTTTAAATTAATTTTTCTATAATTATAAAATTTTTTATTAAAAAATTTTTTATTTTCCAGAAACCTAAAATTGAAAGTTTTTTATTTTCAGTGTACATTCATACTTATTTCAATTTGGTACTTATTTTATATTTTTTTTAAAAAGTAGTATTTCTACTACTTTTTTCAAAAGCTTTAAAATTGAAAAATTCTTTATGATATATATTAGTTTGAACGAATACAAATGATTGATATTCTTTTCAAGTAATTTTTTATAAGATTTAAAAACTTTTTGTTAAAAAGTAGTATTTCTACTACTATTTTAAAAAATAACTATCATAGAAATTTTTACTATTTTAAGTATAATTCAATATTTATTGTTATTTAGTACCTTTTTACAGGTTTTTAAAAAAAGTAGTATTTCTACTACTATTTTCAAAAGCTTTGAAATTTAAAATTTCTTTATGATTTCAATTTGTTTACATGATTAAAATTATATGCTACTCTTTTTAACAATTTTTTCCAAATTTTAACTACTTTTTTGTGGAAAAGTAGTATTTTTACTACTATTTTAAAAAATAACTAAAATTGAAAATTTATTAATTTCAGCTATATTTGCATAATTAATAATAATTTTGTCTCTTAAGCCCTTTTTTTGGCTTCTGTTTTAAACTCATTCACAATTATTCGAGTAGACTTTGTGACAGTAAAACAATATTGTGTAATCGCAATCACATACAATCGTGATCAACATAAACATTATGACAAATAAATAATAATGTGCAATCTGATAAGATTCATAAAAGACATATTAGTGCATATAATTGTTTTAAATAGTCAGTCATTCAGCCAATTGTTTGTTTCTCTACGAAGTTTGTATACAAATATAAATAATGATTTAATGATTGTTCAAACATTGTTATTAAATCCTTTCAATTACAAAAATGTTTGTAATTAAATGATGATGAAGAGATTTGCATTAAATCAGACAATAATAGGGAGTTAAAAAATAAAAATAGTCAAAGGAAAATAAGTAAAATTAGCTTTAAATGAAAGTCAAAGGTGCGAAGGACCAAAAGAAATTATGGCGGTTGGAAGGACCAACATTTAACTTTCTAAAATTATAGAAATTTTGGAATACAGAATCTTAAGGGTTCGAAGGACCATAATTATGAATATTTCATTAATATATCTATCTCTCTTTAGGCCTTTCTCTTTCCTCTACAATTTCATTCTCTGGATTGTTGTCAAATTCCATAATATTTATCAAACAATTTTCCATGTGGGCTTGCCTGAATGAGCACAATAAACCGCACTCACACACTCACTCACTCAATCATTTAAATTCACGCAAATGTCAACAATAAAAAAGAAATATGAAACCATATGTAAAACGTCATATTAAAAAGTGTGATCAATTAAACTCACATAAAACGACCATAAAACACAATGAACATCAACTTTTACAAGCATTTGATTTGTAAAAATGAATAAAATAACAAACAATTAAATAATTTATTAAACCTTTTGAATGGCTAGTTAAATATTTTAAATTTTATTCTACAAAATCCATTACAATGAAAAGTGAAAGACAGCCAAATTAAGCACAAAATATGGCCTATTAAAGGGGATTTAAACTACTTATTTCAATGTTGAATTAGTTTAGATAATCCTACTTTTCGCTATTGCATTTTTCTCTTTACAAAGAATTCTAATGCAAATTTGAGTTTTTTTTTTTTTGTACAAAAAGAAAATCTATTCTATTAAATTAAAAAAGAAGTGGCATAATAGCTGGCAAAACAAAATATTTAATTCTATGAAAAGATGAGCTAGATTTTTTTAATTTTCTAAATTTGTAAAGAATATTACAGTCATAAATTTAAATAAAATTGTTTACTAAGCGAACTACAATTAAAGCTTAACTAAGGCAAGATTTAATTTAAACTCAGAATATATAAATGCAGATGATTAAAATTAAACTAAGACTTTATAATAAACCAGGATTAAAGCTTTATATTTAAGTTCAGCTTTGGATCGATTCCATTTCTAGTTCTGTTCTAGTTCTGTTCTAGTTCTGTTCTAGTTCTGTTCTAGTTCTGTTCTAGTTCTGTTCTAGTTCTGTTCTAGTTCTGTTCTAGTTCTGTTCTAGTTCTGTTCTAGTTCTGTTCTAGTTCTGTTCTAGTTCTGTTCTAGTTCTGTTCTAGTTCTGTTCTAGTTCTGTTCTAGTTCTGTTCTAGTTCTGTTCTAGTTCTGTTCTAGTTCTGTTCTAGTTCTGTTCTAGTTCTGTTCTAGTTCTGTTCTAGTTCTGTTCTAGTTCTGTTCTAGTTCTGTTCTAGTTCTGTTCTAGTTCTGTTCTAGTTCTGTTCTAGTTCTGTTCTAGTTCTGTTCTAGTTCTGTTCTAGTTCTGTTCTAGTTCTGTTCTAGTTCTGTTCTAGTTCTGTTCTAGTTCTGTTCTAGTTCTGTTCTAGTTCTGTTCTAGTTCTGTTCTAGTTCTGTTCTAGTTCTGTTCTAGTTCTGTTCTAGTTCTGTTCTAGTTCTGTTCTAGTTCTGTTCTAGTTCTGTTCTAGTTCTGTTCTAGTTCTGTTCTAGTTCTGTTCTAGTTCTGTTCTAGTTCTGTTCTAGTTCTGTTCTAGTTCTGTTCTAGTTCTGTTCTAGTTCTGTTCTAGTTCTGTTCTAGTTCTGTTCTAGTTCTGTTCTAGTTCTGTTCTAGTTCTGTTCTAGTTCTGTTCTAGTTCTGTTCTAGTTCTGTTCTAGTTCTGTTCTAGTTCTGTTCTAGTTCTGTTCTAGTTCTGTTCTAGTTCTGTTCTAGTTCTGTTCTAGTTCTGTTCTAGTTCTGTTCTAGTTCTGTTCTAGTTCTGTTCTAGTTCTGTTCTAGTTCTGTTCTAGTTCTGTTCTAGTTCTGTTCTAGTTCTGTTCTAGTTCTGTTCTAGTTCTGTTCTAGTTCTGTTCTAGTTCTGTTCTAGTTCTGTTCTAGTTCTGTTCTAGTTCTGTTCTAGTTCTGTTCTAGTTCTGTTCTAGTTCTGTTCTAGTTCTGTTCTAGTTCTGTTCTAGTTCTGTTCTAGTTCTGTTCTAGTTCTGTTCTAGTTCTGTTCTAGTTCTGTTCTAGTTCTGTTCTAGTTCTGTTCTAGTTCTGTTCTAGTTCTGTTCTAGTTCTGTTCTAGTTCTGTTCTAGTTCTGTTCTAGTTCTGTTCTAGTTCTGTTCTAGTTCTGTTCTAGTTCAGTTCTAGTTCAGTTCTAGTTCTGTTCTAGTTCTGTTCTAGTTCTGTTCTAGTTCTAGTTCTGTTCTAGTTCTGTTCTAGTTCTAGTTCTGTTCTAGTTCTGTTCTAGTTCTGTTCTAGTTCTGTTCTAGTTCTGTTCTAGTTCTGTTCTAGTTCTGTTCTAGTTCTGTTCTAGTTCTGTTCTAGTTCTGTTCTAGTTCTGCTCTAGTTCTGTTCTAGTTCTGTTCTAGTTCTGTTCTAGTTCTGTTCTGTTCTAGTTCTGTTCTAGTTCTGTTCTAGTTCTGTTCTAGTTCTGTTCTAGTTCTAGTTCTAGTTCTGTTCTAGTTCTAGTTCTGTTCTAGTTCTGTTCTAGTTCTTTTCTAGTTCTGTTCTAGTTCTGTTCTAGTTCTGTTCTAGTTCTGTTCTAGTTCTGTTCTAGTTCTGTTCTAGTTCTGTTCTAGTTCTGTTCTAGTTCTGTTCTAGTTCTGTTCTAGTTCTGTTCTAGTTCTGTTCTAGTTCTGTTCTAGTTCTGTTCTAGTTCTGTTCTAGTTCTGTTCTAGTTCTGTTCTAGTTCTGTTCTAGTTCTGTTCTAGTTCTGTTCTAGTTCTGTTCTAGTTCTGTTCTAGTTCTGTTCTAGTTCTGTTCTAGTTTTGTTCTAGTTCTGTTCTAGTTCTGTTCTAGTTCTGTTCTAGTTCTGTTCTAGTTCTGTTCTAGTTCTGTTCTAGTTCTGTTCTAGTTCTGTTCTAGTTCTGTTCTAGTTCTAGTTCTGTTCTAGTTCTGTTCTAGTTCTGTTCTAGTTCTGTTCTAGTTCTGTTCTAGTTCTGTTCTAGTTCTGTTCTAGTTCTGTTCTAGTTCTGTTCTAGTTCTGTTCTAGTTCTGTTCTAGTTCTGTTCTAGTTCTGTTCTAGTTCTGTTCTAGTTCTGTTCTAGTTCTGTTCTAGTTCTGTTCTAGTTCTGTTCTAGTTCTGTTCTAGTTCTGTTCTAGTTCTGTTCTAGTTCTGTTCTAGTTCTGTTCTAGTTCTGTTCTAGTTCTGTTCTAGTTCTGTTCTAGTTCTGTTCTAGTTCTGTTCTAGTTCTGTTCTAGTTCTGTTCTAGTTCTGTTCTAGTTCTGTTCTAGTTCTGTTCTAGTTCTGTTCTAGTTCTGTTCTAGTTCTGTTCTAGTTCTGTTCTAGTTCTGTTCTAGTTCTGTTCTAGTTCTGTTCTAGTTCTGTTCTAGTTCTGTTCTAGTTCTGTTCTAGTTCTGTTCTAGTTCTGTTCTAGTTCTGTTCTAGTTCTGTTCTAGTTCTGTTCTATTATTAATATTACCATGATCTTTAATTATTTGTTTAATATTTGTTATAGTTTATTATTTATTATTTTCTAAAAAACCATAAAACACATGTTCTTAATTTTGTTTTATTTTAATTTCTTTAACCTTGCATATTTATGCGTGCCTTTGCGGCGCTCAACTTAAATCGTTTTTCTATCTATTTTGCTACGATAAACAATGTTTGAAAAAACGTTTAATTAAAACCTCTGTTTATAAAGAACACAAAAACAAAACCAGCATCAAAAACAAACCAAAAAAAAAGAACTGTAGGTCAGTTTTTATTTTTAAAAAAAACCTCAAATTATACATAGTTTCAAATACTGAGCCACAGTGTTTTGCTTTTACTTTTTTTCTTGAATATTTTTTAATATTCGTGTTATTTGCTGTTGTCAATATGTGGTGTTTTTTGTTTTTAGCTTTTTATACTTTTCGACTGCCAGAACGTGCTTTGTCATTTTTAATTAAAACCGCACATAAGTTGTGACAAATTTATATGAAAAATATACAAGAAAACATACACAAAATTTACATAATTGTTGTATATGCTTATAAATTGTTTTATTTTTACGCTAATATCAAAGTACATGATCTTCTAGTAATTTTTCTGTTTATTATTTGTTTTTTTACAAAAACTCATTATAATCAAAAAACAATATTTACAAATTACTCAAAGCCACATTCTTTGTAAACTTAAAACTTTGTTTTGGCACATTTTAGCAATTAAATTTAATATTTAAAACAAAATAAGCCTCTTAAAAGAATTTTAGAATTTTGTTAAATGTTTTCGAACGTTTAAAAACAAACTATTAAATTGAATATAGTGTGAGTAAGGTTTAATTTTTCTAGAAATTAATTATTAAAAAATTTCAAAATTTTAATAAATTTTTGGAAATTTTGACTGCAAATATGGTAGCACCGAAAAAATTTGTTTATGAAATTAAAAGAATTTTTATGAAGTCTTGTTTAGTGCACTTAATTTTAACTAAACTTTCATTTAGCGAGTTTAACTAATCTTCATTAAACCAAGTTTAAGACTTCAAAACTAAATTTTTAGGCTTTTGAATGTTTGTTTAACCATTAAATGTGTTTGATTTTTATTTTGTTGCATTATTTATAAAAAAATAAAAACTTCTTTAAAAAAATATGGCAACTCTAAAAAAATGTGTATGGAAAATTAATAGCATTTAGTCAAATGTCTAAAATAATCATTAAATATGTTAATTTATTAATTTGTAGACATATTTAGGGCTCAAATTTAACTAAACTTTGATTTTGTGAGTTTAACTAATCTTAGTTAAACCAAGTTTAAGACCTTAAAATCCATATTTCTGGATTTTAAATGTTTGTACAACCATTAAATACGTTATTTTTAAATTTATTTCTACAATTTAAATAAATTTTGTAAAATTATTGAGAAAATGTGGCAACACCCCAAAAATAATTACATGAAATTATTAGTTTTTTGACTAAATATTGTTTAAAGGACTTAATTTCCGCTAATCTTTATTTTTGTGGGTTTAACTAATCTCGGTTAAACAAAGTTTAAGACTTCAAAATTAAATTTTCAGTATTCTGAATGTTTGTAGAACCATTAACTGTATTCATTTTGATTTTTTTTGTATTAATACAAATTTTTCTTAAACTTATTTAAAAACTATGGCAAATTCCAAAAAAAAATTATTATGAAATTAATAGAATTATCAATAAATATTGTTTAAAATACTTAAATTGAACTAAACTCCCCTTTGGTAAGTTTATGTAATCCCAGTTTAAGAAAAAAATAATGAAAATTTACTATATTTTAACTAAAAAAACCTTCATCCTTTGTCTAACTTTTGATTCCTTAAAACTAAAATTTAAGGAAATTTATTTTACACTCACCTCTTCCATGCATTTCTGCAAACATGCATGCGTTACATTTTCCAGCAGCATTACTATGCTCGTGTCATATTCATTGGATTCATCATTAAATATTGATAAATTTGTTATAAATTGATTAATTGTTAAATCATTTTCAACAGCAACATCCCCCTCATTTAAAAGCATCAAATCCAAAGGTGTGGACGTTTCTGTTACACTCTCCGTTTGACAGTTGACAACATTAAACAGTGACACGGCAACAATGACGATTTTAATTAATAATTGAAATGTTAATTTAATATTAAACTTGGAAAACATTTTGTTACATAGAATTTCACTTAAACACATTTTGCTTTAACAATTTTATAAAATATTTTGCTAAATTTTGTTTTGTTTTAGTTGAGGTTTCTAATAAAATTTTAAATAAACCGAATTTGTTTATGTAAATTTAAAACAAAAAGGCTTAAAATGTATAGAAAAGAGAGACTCCAGCATGTTAATACTCTTTTGTATGCAACTCTTTACTTTGGTTTTGTTTATGTTTCTAACGTTGTAGTTGTTGTTGTTTATTGGTTTTATTTGTTTGGGTTTGTGTGAGTGCTTTGTATTAATTAAAAATATTTGCCATTTGTTTTGATTACGTTGATGTTATTGCTATTAGTTGTTGTTGTTATTATTCTATGCTTTGATTTGATTTTTAACATTGATAATTTTCTCTGGGTGGTTTTGTCATGTATCAACAGTGTTGCCACATAACATTGCTGCTATTACAGTTGTTTTGATTTTGTTGCTGTTTTATTAACTTTTTGTTTTTTTTTGTTCTTGGCATGTAAACTCTGTTGCACTTGTTGTTTGTTTTTTATTTATTGCCAGGCATTACAATGTTTTTTTTTTAATTAATTGATTTTTGTTGTGCTTTTTATTATTGCAAATTACTTTTTTATAAGTTTTTATAACGTAAGCACGTGATAAACCGGTCTGTGTTTGAGTTTGAAAACAATATAAATAAAATGAATTATTTAGAAATTGAACTTTAAGTGACGGGTTTCAATATTAAAAGATAAAATTCTGACAGTGGGAAACAAAACAAAGAAAAAACATTGAAAATAAATAACAGAACTAGAACAGAACTAGAACAGAACTAGAACAGAACTAGAACAGAACTAGAACAGAACTAGAACAGAACTAGAACAGAACTAGAACAGAACTAGAACAGAACTAGAACAGAACTAGAACAGAACAGAACAGAACAGAACAGAACAGAACAGAACAGAACTAGAACAGAACTAGAACAGAACTAGAACAGAACTAGAACAGAACTAGAACAGAACTAGAACAGAACTAGAACAGAACTAGAACAGAACTAGAACAGAACTAGAACAGAACTAGAACAGAACTAGAACAGAACTAGAACAGAACTAGAACAGAACTAGAACAGAACTAGAACAGAACTAGAACAGAACTAGAACAGAACTAGAACAGAACTAGAACAGAACTAGAACAGAACTAGAACAGAACTAGAACAGAACTAGAACAGAACTAGAACAGAACTAGAACAGAACTAGAACAGAACTAGAACAGAACTAGAACAGAACTAGAACAGAACTAGAACAGAACTAGAACAGAACTAGAACAGAACTAGAACAGAACTAGAACAGAACTAGAACAGAACTAGAACAGAACTAGAACAGAACTAGAACAGAACTAGAACAGAACTAGAACAGAACTAGAACAGAACTAGAACAGAACTAGAACAGAACTAGAACAGAACTAGAACAGAACTAGAACAGAACTAGAACAGAACTAGAACAGAACTAGAACAGAACTAGAACAGAACTAGAACAGAACTAGAACAGAACTAGAACAGAACTAGAACAGAACTAGAACAGAACTAGAACAGAACTAGAACAGAACTAGAACAGAACTAGAACAGAACTAGAACAGAACTAGAACAGAACTAGAACAGAACTAGAACAGAACTAGAACAGAACTAGAACAGAACTAGAACAGAACTAGAACAGAACTAGAACAGAACTAGAACAGAACAAGTAAAAGAGCTATATTCAGCTGTGCCGAATCTTATATGCCCTTCACCAAATTATACTTCAAAATAAAAATTTTAAATATTTTTAGGTAAACAAAATATATTTTTTTTTGCAGTTTTTGAAAAAAAAAAATTTCGAATTGGTTTTTTAAAATTTTTTTTTTAAATTTAAAATTTTTTTTTTAATATTTAGCAAAAAAAACTTAGCTTAACTCACAAAATCTAAGTTTAGTTAAATTTGAGCCTTAAATATGTCTACCAATTAATAAATTAACATATTTAATGCTGAGTTTTGCAACTTGAGTAAATACTATACATTTTCCAAAAAAAAACTTTTTTGGAGTTGCCATATTTTTTACAAAAGTTTTTATTTTTTTTTTAAAATAGCAACAAAATTAAAATTAAACACATTTAATGGTTAAACAAATAGTCAAAAGTATGAAAATTTAGATTTGAAGTCTTAAACTTGATTTAACGAAGATTAGTTAAACTCGAAAATTTAAAGTTTAGTTAAATTTAAGTGTACTAAACAATAACTAAATCAAATTCCTTTAATTTCATAAACAAATTTTTTCAGTGTTACCATATTTTAAGCAGAAATTTTCAAAATTTTTTTTAAAATTATGACATTTTTAAAAAAAATTTTAAGAGAAATAAAAATAAATGTTTTTAAACAAAATTAAAAAAAAAAATTTCGTCACAAATGAAAAATGTAGAAATTACCAAGGGAACGTTAACTTGCCACTCATGGTGAAGGGTATAACTAGAACAGAACTAGATGTGAATTTAAACTATAACTGATCTAGATATTTTTTTAAATTTTTTGAGTAAGAATTTTTATTAATTTTTTCTTTTGTTTTGTTTGTTACTGTTTTGTTCTCCAATGATTTATCGCATAAAATTTTTCTTAATAAGACAAGCTCACTGAATGTTTGAAAATAATTAAAAACAGATTTCAATTAAATTTACTTTAATGAAATGTTATTTGTTTTTAAAATAATGAATATTATGGAAAATCTTATTCAAACATTGTTGCCTTTTTCTAATAATTTTTTAATTTAAGCTTAAAGTTAATTTTATTTTATTTGTTTGTTTAAATTTCCCAGAATTTTTTAATTTGTTTTATTTAATTTTTTCTTATTCTGGAAATTTTTATCACTTTTTTTTGTCTTACCCCTAACCTTTATTCATATTTCCTTTTCCAATTACACTGTTTTATATTTAAATAATGTCAATTAATTAATTTATCTTATCACAATTTCAAAATTTTACACTTCATTATGATAAACGATATTTGCTTGTTTTTCTTTCTTGTATTTCTTAACATTTATGTCACCAATTCAAATTCCCCCTCTTTTCAATATATTTCATGCATCATAATCATATTTAAATTAATTTTTATTTATATTTTTTTTAAGCATCATTTATGTTTTAACCCCCAAACAATGGATTATTATGATGGTGATGGTTTGTTTTGTTAATGGGGTGTGTGACAACTTCACACTCTCTTATTTATGCGTGTTTATGTTGTTGTTGTTGCTATGTTTAAGCTTCGTTTTTTGTGAGTGTTTATTCTTCGTCTTTATATCGTAATCGTTAATCGTGTTTGTTTATGTTTTTATGTATATCTTAACGGTATCACGTTTGTATCACAACTGATCGTCTCAAGTAAGTTGCGCTCAGTTGTTATACTCGTAATTGTTAGTGTTGTTGCTATTATTGCTTTTGTTGTTGTTATTAGCTACTGTTTTGATGTCGATGTTGTTATTGTTGTCATATTGTCGTTATTATTCGATTTTTTCGCATTTAATGTCAATATATATAAGTTATTGTTGCTGTATTAATATCACACACATTATTTTGTGAGAAAAAAGCTGCAAAGTGAAATATATTCGTACACTTAAAGAAATAATTTAATTTATTAAAGCAGAAGCTTATCATTTAAGTCATAAATATTCTTAAGGAAGTTTAAATCACCCAGAAATCTATAAATTTAATTTATTCATTGAAAATGCTTTAGCTTTTCTGCAAAAAAAAATAATTGAAAATTTCCCCTACATAATAAAAGAAATTTATATAATACCTTGAACTCCTTACCCTCCTCCAGTCATATTCAGCTGACAACTTGACTAAATCATTTTATTGCATTGATTTAAATATTTTAAAAAAAACTTTCTCAGTTCTCTGCTCACCTTTGAAAAGTCCTTAAGTAAAAGTGCCCTCGGAAAATGTCATGATTGGCTTAAATATTTTGTAAATAACATTTATCATTCAATGAGGTGGCAAATTCACAACAACATTCCCTTATTACCATAAACCCAAACACTCCCTTTTAATTCTATTGAAAGTCAACGTGAAATAAAGCGTATAAACACAATTTTCTTTCTTTTTTTTCGGAAAGAAAAAGTGCAAAGTAATTGAACATTTAAGTAGCTCGATTTCCGTTTCCTCGAAAATGAAAAATTCTCACCCCCTCCACACAAGACACACACGCATACACTTCTTTGAAACACCCTCAAAAGCTTAAGGTATAAATGGCAATGAATGAAATACAAAATATACCTGTTGGCAAATTCAAAAGAAATAACTATGCATTTTAAAATTTCCTTTGAAATTTCCGTTTGGAATGACAAAAAAAAGCGAGAAGTTTATAAATAAAATCAAAAGTGAAAAACTTTAAAATTTTTAATAATTAATAAGACCTAATTTCTTTAAAAAATATGGTAATCTTAAAAATATTTTCTTAGTCAAATAAAGTTTAATTTCTTTAACCAATAAATGAGTTCATTTTGTAAAATCTTTGCAAATTTTAAAGAAATTTTAAAAAATTCTAACAAAAATATGGCAATATCAAAAAAAATTATACATGAAATTCATTGCAGTTTGAGTAAATTTACATTAAAGGGGTTAAATTTAATTAAACTTTAATTTTTCAAGTTTAACTAAACTCAGTTAAATAAAGTTTAAGACTTAAAATAAATAAATTCATATATTTTAATGATCGTATAACCATTAAATATATAAATTTTTAAATTTTAAGCAAATTTAAAAAAAAAATGGAAAAAATATGGCAACACCAAAAAAAATTTCACATGAAATAAATAGACTTTTGACCAAATAAATATTAAAGATGTTTAATTTAGCTAAATTTGTTTTTTTGAAGTTTAACTTATCTTAGTTAAACAAAGTTTAAGACTTTAAAAATAGAAATTTGTATAACTAAATAACCATATAAGCAACAAATGTGTTATTTTTCAAGTTTTACCCCTATTTTAAACAAATATTGGAAAAATATGCCAACACCAAAAAAATTTCTACATGAAATTAAACATATTTTCATTACATGTTGTTTAAAGGTATTAAGTTTAACTAAACTTTGTTTTTTGAAGTTTAACTAATCTTAGTTAAACAAAGTTTAAGACTTTATAAATAGAAATTTGGATTTCTGAATAACCATAAAAACAATAAATGTATTATTTTATAATTTTCAGCCATATTCCAAAATAATATTCAAAAAAAATTGGAAAATATGGCAACACCAACAAAATTACAACATGAAATTAAACATATTTTGATTACATTTAGTTTAAAGGTATTAAGTTTAACTAAACTTTGTTTTTTGAAGTTTAACTAATCTTAGTCAAACAAAGTTTAAGACTTAAAACTTACAAAATCAGATTTGTAAATGAATGTAAAACAATTTAATGTAATAATTTTTTAAATTTGTATAGCTATTTAAAATAAATTAAATTTTCTGTAAAAAATATGAAAACACCGAAAATAAAATTTAAATATTAAGATTTGATTAAATTTTACTTAATACTCGTAAGTTTACCTAATCTAGATTAGACCACATTTTCAAAGAAAACTTAAAAAACTAACATATTATTTATGAATAAATATTAAATTTATCTAAACTTTATATTTATTGGTTTAACTAATCTTAGTTTAACAAAGTTTAAGTTTTCTGAGAAAACCATTAAGATATCAAATTGACTAAATTTAATTAAATTTTCTACTTATATGTTCAACTAATCCAAGTTCAATTAAGTTAAAGCAAAATAAAAATAAATATTTATCATTAAAAAGTTGTCTATAAAAGATGTATTTTATATAAAGGGTCTAAATTCACTAAAAAAAAATATGGCAACACCAAAAAAAATATTCGAAATTAATAGTATTTTGTCTAAATGTTGTTAAAAAAAGGGTTACAATTATTTAAACTTTATTTTTCCTAGTTTAACTAAACCCAGTAAAACAAAGTTTAAGACTTGAAAATTATAATTTATGTTTTAAAACATTTGAATAATTATAAATTAAATTATTTTTTTGTTCTATTGCCTTATTTTAAAAAAAATATTGAAACATTTTTTAAAAAATATGTCAATATTGAAAAAAAATATTCGGAAAATTGATAGAATATTGACTACATATCATTTAAGAGGGTTAAATTTATTTAATCTTTATTTTTCCTAGTTTAACTAAACCCAGTAAAACAAAGCTTAAGACCTGAAAATTATGTTTTATGGTTTAAAACGTTTCAATAATTAAAAATTGTGTTATGTTTTTGTTCTATTGCTTGATTTTAAAAAATATTGGAATTTTTTTTTAAAATATGGAAATATTGGAAAAAAAAATTCCGAAAATTTAAAGAATCTTGACTAAATATCATTTAATTAGGTTAATTTTAACTAAACTTAATTTTTCCTAGTTTAACTAAACCCAGTAAAACAAAGTTTAAGATTTGAAAATGATGGTTTATGTTTTAAAACGTTTCAATAATTAAAAATTGTTTTAGGTTTTTGGAGTATTGTCATATTTAAAATTTTTTTTTAAAATTTTAGTAATTTATTACAAAAAACTTCCAAACATGTAAGAAAATTATTTGAATTGGTTGTTGGTCTTGTTAAGTTTTCAAATTTCAAAATTAATTTACTGATTTACCCACATTATAACATAGAGATTGCCAATTTAGAAACACTAAAACACACGCACTTCCTCTGACACATACACGCTTTCTACATAAATATAGATATGTATGTAGTTGTTGTATGTGTGTTTAATTTAAAATTGTCAGGAAACGGAAATTGTTTTAGTTTTTTTTTCCAACAACCCTCCAAAATATGTCTTTCTATTATTACTAAAACAAAATTGCAATTTGTTTTTCTTGAGTTTTTTTAATGTAAATTTACCTTTAGGCTTAACTTTGTTTCTTATGTTTTCCTAAAACAAAATTGAAAATTTCCTTTTTAATTAAATTTTATTTTTGCAAAAATATTTGATTTCATAGCACAATTGCTTAAAAAGGATTTTTATATTGTGTAATAGTTTTTCTGCTTTGATTTTGCTTTATGGTTTCCAGCGCTAATTTTAATTTAATTTCTTTAATTGGTTTTTATTACCTTTATTACGTTTCCTGCTCTGCTTTTAGTCTTGGTTAAGACCCTACAAACAACAACAACAATAATAAGGAAAAAACACTTGTATGTGTTCTTTTCAACATCTTCTCTTAATTTGGTTTATTATTAACTCTTGTTATTGTTTTTATTTTCTTCTCCTTTCTGTACAAACATGTTTATATGTGGTTTTTTAAATGGGTGTGTGTGTGTTTGAGAGAGCCTTTGTGATAAACAAGTATGTAGCGATGTGTATGTTTGTTTAACTGTTTTAATTGCAATTCTCTCATTTCATGTTCAATGTTTTGGTTTTTTTGTTCTGCAACTCATTCATAAATTAAATGGCAGTGTGAACTTGATTTAAAAGAAAACATAATAAACCGGTACTAATTACACTCAAAGAAATGTTATTTCAATAAAATTCTTAAATTAAAACAAATATTTTATTAAATTAAAACATTTTTTGTTAAAAAATCTCAATAATTTAATAAGATATATTTCTTTTATTTCTATTTCAAACCCTTTAGCAATAAATTATATATGACTACCATATTTAAGCATTGCTAATATAATCTTCATACTTTCTTTCCAATTATTAGCCTCTCAAAGGAATATTTAACTTTCTTAATTGATTTCTATGCTGTTAGCATACTAACAACTGTTTTATATAATAAGAAAATATGTTCTTTCTTTATTATTCTTCTCCCTTTTTTTGCTAATTTCCCTTAAGAAACATACAAATATTTTATAATATCATAAATTTAATAATTTACTTTTTAATGCCAAAGAGAAAAGCTTACACACAGCCTCCCACAAACAAATTTTACACATACAAGAAAAACACTTAAGTGTAAAAGACAATAAAAATCCATTACTCGAAGGCTTTCTTATGTTTTTAATAATGTAAACATATTGAAAGGATATAAGGCATTTTGTTGTAGCTTACAAATCCTACAAAAGAAAACTTTAACACCAACAGCGATGCTTCAAAAGAGAAAATAAGGTACTTTAATAAACCCAAAAAAAAAGTTTTTAAAGAAAATTAAAAATATTCTGGAAATAGGGAAACTTAATTCTTTTGGAAATTTCTTATTATTTAAAAATTTTCTATTGAAAACCTTTATTAAATTTAGCTAAACTTTCTTTTTCCAAGTTTAACTAATCTTTGTTAAATAAAGTTTAAGACTTCAAAATCCCTTATTTGGCTTTTAAGCCATCATTTTAACTATTACATGAATACATTTTGTATAATTTTTACATATTTTAAAGGAATTTTAAAAATTTTTGTGAAAAATATGGCAACACCAAAAAAATTTTAACACGAGAAAAATAGTTTTTTGCTTAAATATTGTATAAAGGATTTAAATTTAGCTAAACTTTAATTTTCCTAGTTTAACTAATCTTTCCAAGTTTACCTTTATTTTTCCAAGTTTAACTAATCTTGGTTAAACCAAGTTTAAGAATTCAAAATCAGTTTTCAGGCTTTATATCATTCGTGTAACTGATTCCTTTGGTGATTTTGTATACTTTTTATATTATTTAAACAAATTTTAAAAAATTCTGTAAAAAATATGGCAACACCAAAAAAATTTAACACGAAAATAATAGTTTTTTGCTTAAATATTGTATACTGTACTTAAATCTAGTTAAACTTTATTTTTCCAAGTTTAACTAATCTTGGTTATACAAAGTTTAAGACCTCAAAATCAGTTTTCAGGCTTTAAATCATGCATGTAACTTATAGTTGGGTAATTTTTTAAACTTTTTATATTATTTAAACAAAATTTAAACATTTCTGTAAAAAAATGTGCCAACACCAACAAAATTTTAACACGAAAATAATAGTTTTTTGCTTATATATTGTATACTGAACATTAATCTATCTAAACTTTAATTTTCCAAGTTTAACTAATCTTGGTAAAACAAAGTTTAAGACTTCAAAATCAGTTTTCAGGCTTTAAATCATGCATGTAACTTATAGTTGGGTAATTTTTTAAACTTTTTATATTATTTAAACAAAGTTTAAACATTTCTGTAGAAAATATGTTTAACTAATCTTTCCAAGTTTAATTTTAATTTTCCAAGTTTAACTAATCTTGGTTAAACCAAGTTTAAGACTTCAAAATCAGTTTTGAGGCTTTAAATCATTCGTGTAACTGATTCCTTTGGTAATTTTGTATATTATTTAAACGAAATTTAAAAATTTCTGTAAAAAATATGGCAACACCAAAAAAAATTGAACACGAAAATAATAGTTTTTTGCTTAAATATTGTATACAGAACTTAAATCTAGTTAAACTTTATTTTTCCAAGTTTAACTAATCTTGGTTATACAAAGTTTAAGTCACCTAAATCAATTTTTCAGCTTTTAAATTTTCCTGTTATAATTAAATAGTGTATTTTTTAAGTTTTTGACATATTTTAAATGAATTTTAAAAAATATGGCAACACCATAGAAAAATTTAACACGAAAATAATAGTTTTTTGCTTAAATTTTGAATTCGAGACTTAAATCTTGCTAAACTTTATTTTTCCAAGTTTAACTAAACCTGCTAAAACAAAGTTTAAGAGATTTAAATAATATTTTCTTTCTTGCAAAGTTTTATATAAAAATATGTATCTTAAAAATCTTGAAAAAATTGTAAATTCTTTAAAAAAAAATTGGTAAAATGTACCAAAATAGTACTTTTTTGGTTAAATTTAACCCCTTATCTTGTATCTCGATGTATGTATTTGAAAGGGTGTAGAAGAATTTTGTTAAAGCTTAAATGTTTGTTTGCCTAAGTCCTTAAGACTTCCATATAACTCTGCTTCTTTCGCTAGGTTATTTGCGTACAAATACAATATTTATTAAGTCTGTATTGTTTGGGTCATATAATAAAGTTGTAAATGCTTTTGGGGGCATAAAATTCAATTGAATATGCCACCTAATGTAATAAAATATGAGAATTAACTTGGAAAATATGTAAATTCAACAAACACAAAGAAAGTTTACACTCCTATACACAAACCTTTACATATGCATATACAATAACACTTGCTCATATTAACAGTTATACTCCCTGCCATATCCTCTCTCTCACTCTCACTTGAGCAGACAAATTATAACGGCAACAAGAGAACAGTTAAATCTAATTTAATTTTTCTTCATTTTTTTTTTGTTTTGTTTGTTTGTTGTTCTTATTTTAGGGTAAAACATTAACAACAACAACACAAATTTTCAAAAGAAAAACATATTGTTTTTGTTTATTAGAGGAAATTTGCCAACAAACTTAACAAACATTCGAATAAAGTTTGTTGAATTTAAGGGTTTAGGAAAAATATGCTAAAATTATAAAATAATTGGATTTAAATTGAAGAATTAAAGAAAGAAGTTTGTTCTAAGTGAAGGGGAAGGAAGTGTTAATTCTTTAGAAATGGTGGGAGGAAAATTGGAATTTTCAAGTTTGTATCACTCCCACCTCCATAAGATTATCTGAAGCTGCCTACCTCCCAAGTTTTAGTGAAAATTCTTATAGAAGAAGGTTCATTGAACCTTAAAGGAAGTATTACGTAATATTAATTGGACAAATGCGATCTGTCTGTACATTAAATCCACCTCATACACTTCAAAATAAGTCGTTGGCGGCTATTAGCTGACATTGATCTAACCGGCTTCATCCTCTGACTTGATATTTTTTTCTTTTTTAAATGATTAAAAGGAACAAAATCTGTCTTCTCCTACATTCTTTACTGTATTCTGCATTTAGTTATTTAGAATACTTTATTGACAACAAAAGTTAATTGCAATTTTAATAAAATTCCTAATATTTATAAAAACAAGCAGCTTTATTTAACGAAAACATTACACAGTTGTAAAATCTAGGTCTTTCAACAGAGTTGCATTTTTGTTTACATTAAACTGTCACAAAGCAGGGCTGTATACAGTGCGTACTAAAATAATTAACCATTGTTTTCTATTGACAAAAATAGTATGTTTTTAA
Source organism: Calliphora vicina (assembly GCF_958450345.1). Classification (NCBI taxonomy): domain Eukaryota; kingdom Metazoa; phylum Arthropoda; class Insecta; order Diptera; family Calliphoridae; genus Calliphora; species Calliphora vicina. The sequence continues at coordinate 113,234,928 of NC_088783.1, read as the reverse complement.
TTGTAAACTAATGGGAAAACTTTTATTTTATATTCTTTTAGATATTGCGTGGAATTTGAGGTGTTAAGAACTTCCAAGGCCTGCCACAAATTGCCGCCCTACAATTTATTGATAGAAGGTAAGAAAAATTATTTTTTTTTCTAAATAATTATTTCAATTATTAACAAACTTTCATTCCATTTAATTTAAAAGGCGACCGCATTATAGTGCGCTGTGATGTAGAAGCCTTTGTCCAAGACTTTGCCGCCTCAGCGGACAACAATCTAACTTCATCCACCCTCAAATCAAAACATCATAATGACTCTGTGTACAATAAACTAGAAGTGGCCACCAGCTCCACGGAGGAAGATTTAAATGACAGCGATGAGAATATGATCGACAATAGCAGCAGCAGCAGTAGTAGTAGTGATGAGCATGATGACTATGATACGGCCTCGTTAACGGTGAAAACTTCAACAACAACTACCACAACAACGACTACCACCACTACACCTTATCCGCCGCCACAGGCCATACAATATCATTGTCGTGGTGAGGGTTTGCCGGGTCGCACCACAAGATGGAGTGCTTTGGCAGCGCCCTCGTGCCGTGGCAAATGGTTGAGATTGACGCTGGATACTCCGAAAAAATGTACACATGCTCAGTTTATATTCGTTTAAAGGGAAGAACAAAAATGCATTAATAAGTTTTTTGTACAATTTTATTTTGAAAAGTTAAAATTTTGCTAACAAATTCCGTTTTTTTTTTGTTTTACAAATAAAATTTTCCATTAATTTTTGAATATCTATGAAGAAATCATTTTTAGGTTTACTACACTTTAATTTTCCTAGTTTATCTAAACCCAGTTAAACGAAGTTTAAGACTTTTACATAAAACTTAAAGATTTCATGCCTACATATAGGAATTTTCAGCAAATTTTGTTGTGAATTTTTTATTTTTGATTTTTTGTTTTAAAAAATAATTTTAGTTTAGATAAATTTTATTTTTACAAGTTTAACTAGCCTTTGTTTAACAAAGTTTAGAACATTTTATGATTTCTCGGCGTTCATAAAACCATTTTAAAAGAATTTTTTTTATATATGTGCCATATTTGCAAATTTTATTTAAAATATGCAGACAAAAATATGGCAGCACCAAAAAAAAATTATAGATAAATAATACTCTCTTGATTATAAGCCATATTAAGTTATTTAATTTCACTAAACTTCCTTTTTCCAAGTTTAACTAATCTTGGTTAAACAGAGTTTAAGACTTTAAAATCATATTTTTGGCTTTTAAACAGTTATAAAACCATTATATAGGGCAGTTTTTTTATATTTCAACAATATTTAAAAAATGTTCTACACTTTTTGTTTTAAAAGTATGGCAACACTAAAAAATTTATAATATAAAAATAATATTATTTTATTTTAATTTCATATTAGGCAGTTAAATTTATATATGTATTATAGATAAAACGCTATAAAATTGCTTAAAATTTATTTTTATGAGTTTAACTAACCTTGGTTTAACATATTTTAAAATTTTAAATTAATTTAAAGGTTATATAAGTTAGTTTCTTATATGTATTGCTATAACACTTTAAACTTGTCTTTAAAAAATTTAAAAAAAAGTATGGCAACCCTAAATTTTTTTATTGGAAATAATTAATTTTTCACTTAATTGCTTATTAAGGGGTTTAATTTTACTAAACTTCACTTTTCCAAGTTTTACTAATCCCGGTTAAACAAAGTTTAAGACTTAAAATTCCATATTTCAAGCTTTTAAATCATTGTAGAAACATAATGTGGTAGCTTTTTTAAAAAATTTTAATATTTGAACATTTTTATCTAAGATTTATAAAAAAATATGGCAACTTTCTAAAAAAAAATTATATGAAAATAAAACTCTTTTGAGTAAGTTTCATTATAAAGAGAGCTTTTTCCTTAATCTGCAATTTTCAAAGATTAACTAAACTTGGTTAAACAAAGTTTAAGTTTTTAAAATATGGTTTTGATACTAATAGTCAAGCGTTATAATTATATTAGCTATTATTTTTAGTTTCTTTTAAATATTTTTTTAATTTTAATAATAAAAATTAAGTTTGCTTGAAAATTTAAGGTCAATTAATTTAAATTTTATTTAAAAAAAAATACATATTTTTTCCTTTCATATAACATACATAATCACACATATGAAACCTTAATTATTTCATATATTTCTAACCTCACAACTTTTTTATCTTTTACTAGCTTTAAGACTAAAAAAAACTCATACTAATATTTAAAAAAATATATATAAAATTATAAGAAAAAAATATTGTTCATAATTGTAAGTTTCATCCTTCATACCAACACAAAAAAAATTAAACTCATCTTTTGATTACACTAATGGCAAAACAAGGAGTAAAAACAAAAATGAAAAATACAAAAAAAAAATAAAACGTATAATAAATTTTCCATAAATTTAAGCAAATGAAATAATAATGTTTAGATTTACCCTTTCTTTAAGAAAATGCATATTATAAAACAATATAAAAAGTAATAACACAAATGAAAAATAATAAGTATGAATAAAAAATATAATTTTAAATATAAAAATTAAATTTGTATGATGATCATTTCATTGTGTAAAACAAAAAATTGCCAAGTAAGTTTAATTAAAGTAAGTACATTTCATTAATCTTATCATATTGAATTGTAAAAGGTAAGCTAAACTGAACAAAAGGTTAAAAATTAAACACAAAAAGGCAAGAGATTTGAAAAATTGTAAGAAAAAGGGGATTTCCCGAGAAAAATATTATAATAATGTGAAATATATGTATACCTTGTGTGTTTTACTAATGTAAACAATAATTCTTTAAAGAATTTAATACAATTTAACAAAAATTCTAGAAATAATTAATAATTCCCAGCTTTGTATTGATTTTCACCATTTGCTAGGGAAAAACAAAAATTTTCTTAGTAATTTATAACTCCCAACTCTGTGTTTACATTTGCTATAACCGTTATATTACGAATAGAACAACAACAAAGAGCAAGAGAGAGTTAAAGTTGCCACATTAACAGCAGACATGTTAAAGGTAACAGCATTAGTACAGAACTCCCAACTCTGTGTTGTTTACATTTTCTATATAACCGTTATATTACGAATACAATAACAAAGAGCAAGAGAGAGTTAAAGTTGCCACATTAACAGCAGACATGTTAAAGTTAACAGCATTAGTAACATTTTAACTCCTGTTTTACAGTGGATACGCCTTAAATCACCTACACTCATAATAATATGACAATATTTCTATGTTTTTGGGGTTTTACTTACAAATTTCATCAATGATGACTACATACAGTCTAAATGAAATTATTTTATATAAAAAACACCCCATTATCACTTTTTTGAGCATAAAAAAAGACTTTGAAATACAATAAAAAGTAAACAAAAATAAAATTAAAATCAATATCAAGAAAAAAACTTTTTTTTTCTCAAAAGATAAGAAATTTTTTGCAAAAACAATTTATACATTCCACTCAGTTTATAATCGCAGCTTCGCCAGTATAACGCTTTATATAGGCTTTAACACCTAAGAAAACACTGTAGAAATTTAGTTGAACTTGAGATTAAGAAACATAAAGAACAAAAAAAATTTAATCAAAAATATTGCAATTTTGAAAAAGTAATAAAACAAAATGTTAAAAGTTTCCTGTAAGTGTTGCAGTAAATTGTTTAAAATTTGCGTATTTTTAATATTAATGCTAAATAGCATTGTGACGTTTGCTCATCCTTCGGCTACATATTCACGTGGTAAGTTTTATTATGATTTGAAACACGGGCTGAAAATTTTCTAGGTCAAGTTTCAAGGGTAAAATAATAATAAAAAAAAACATCAACAAACTAAAAATCATATTTTTTAAACGCAGAAAATAAACATAAAAAATTTAAAGTTATAATTCCATTTCAAAAAAAATATGATTAATGGTTACTCGCGTTAATATATTGAAAAAATTCTGCAAAATCGTTAATAACTTTAAAAATATTGATTTCAATGAACATTTATTAAAAATTTCCAATATTTCTAAAAACTGTTAATGAGTAATCACTGATTTTTGTTCAAATTTTCTTTAAAATAAATAAAATTTAATTTTTAATAAAGTTTTATTAGGAATTAAACCGAATTTATACAATTTTCTCTTCAAAAATATTTAAATATTCAAGTAATCGGTTTTTGAGTTTTGTAAATAACCATTAAAATGTTCATAAAAATGTAAATTTTAAATATTTTAAACCTTGTATTTATGTAAAACTATTTTGATAATCCAGTTAAGTTTCTAGCCATTATTCTGTAAAATTTTATAAAAATTTTAAAGTAATCGGTTTTTCAATTTAAGTAACCACTAAAATTTGATTGAAAAAGTACATAAAAAAATGTAAAAACTTTTTATGCAAATAATTTATAAAAATAAATTTAATTTGTTTTGAAAATTTTTCAATTTAAATACAATTTTTTAAACGGTTACTCGATTTTTAAACATTTATTTAAACAAGATTTATGCTTGAAAATGCAAGCAATTAATGCTATTAATCAAATTATATAAATTCTCCATAAAATATTTAACATATTTGCAAATTTCGAATAACGGTTACCAAGTAACCACAATATATTTTGCTTTAATTTTCCTTATAACAAATTAAAATTGATGTCGATAAATTATTTATTTAAAATTATACAAAAATTTTTGAAATTTCCAATAAAAATAATGAAATTTAAAAGTAATCGGTTTTGAGCTAGTCGAGTAACCACCTTAATATGCTTTAATTTTTATAATTAAAATAATAAAACACTCATATAAAATAAATTTAATGAAAACTACAGCAAATTTTTGGAAATATGATTAAAATAAACTAAGTTTTGAAACGGTTACTCGTTTGGAAAAAAATTTAATAAATCAGGAATTGTTTTAAAAAATTCAAAAAGGTAAATACATATATCATTATTTAATTTCTCTTGAGTTTTTTGATAAATTTTGCAAGTTTTGCTTAACGGTTACCGAGTAACCATTAATTTTTTGTCCATTTTTTTACAAACCAGCAAATTTTGGTTTTTAAATATGGTTAATTGAAACTAAATAACGTTTTTGCTGTTTTTGTTGGAAAATATTTACATTTTAGAGTAATCGGTAATAGGTATTTTAAAAGTAACCACTTGAATTTGTTGAAATATCCAAAATTTAAATGCTTTAAATTTGATAAAAAAAAACTTTAAATGGTTACTCGATTAAAAGAAAATTTTAAAAATTATTTTTTCTTAAAAAAAAAACAAAATGTATTATTATTTATTTCACTATAACTCGTTTTCTTGAGTAATTTTTGGTAATCGGTTACTAAATAACCATTTTCGATTACTCGTTTTTTTAAACAATTTTAAAAAACAATCTCGAATTATTTCTTAAAATTAAAATTGAATTGTTGTGTAATCTGTTATTTATTAAAAAGTTTGTTTAATTATTTGTTGCTTCTCACTTCCCCTTACAGATCGTTATAATGCCAAATGCACTGATCCCGAAACCAATCGAGAGCTATATATTGGCGAAGTTTTCACCCGACCTGGTCAATGCATACGCGTACAATGTCTAGGAACTCTGCAATTATGGCAAGACAGGTAAACAAAAAACATTTAACTAAAAAATCTTAAAAACATTTAACATCTCTTTAACATTTTCAGATGCCAAGTACCCCAGCTAGAGGGTAATTGTTATCGCCTGCCCATCGCCAACGAATTCCTAGATTATCCCCGTTGCTGTTCAAATTACGAGTGTAAATCTTCTAAATCCGATGATAAAAGTACTACCGATGAGACCCGTCTGTACGATCATTATGGACGTTTGTTGCGAGAGCATATAACCCAAAGAGTCAAGGTGTTGATCAAAGAACCGGGTACGATAACAACGTTCAATTACACTGAGGGTGGTAGAACGGTGCTGTCGACAAGAAATGCCGGCGATAATATGGAGTATAAAATAAATAATAATAGTTAAAGGAAATAACAATTAAATTATTGAAATTTTTTGGGTTTTCATTAAAGGGCATACAAATTGTGTTGAGATGCTAGCTTGACGATTTTCAACCACGTTTTTTGTTTAAGAAATTATTATTTTAATAAAATTTATTTATTTTCTCATTTATAACTGTTTAATTTTCATTGATATCTTATTTTAAGCTGTTATATTAAATAAATCTAATTATTTAAGTATAGAAATTCCCAACCCTGTTGATTTTTACATTGAGCGCCCTCTAGATGTCAGTTTATGTACAATAAATATAATTAACGACAACTGTTTTACCCAAAACTCTATTACCTTGCACTGTATTATCTGGAACTGCTTTATGGTAATTGTTACGTACTAACAGTGTTGCCAGAATTTAGATTTGGAAAAACGCCAGATTTAACTTTAGTTACGTTAAAATGTTATTAAAGCTTGGAAATACGTGAAACTTGATTATTTTTCGTTCCATATGTTATTGTGCATAGTTTAAGAATTATATTATGCATCTAAAAATAATATGTAAAGTTTTTTACATTGGATAATTCCAATTGGCTTAAAATTGTTCCTTAGTTGGTTTTATACCCAATTTTAAAATATTTTATCACATTTTTACTGAGTACTTCGTATCCAATTGGCTTAAATTTTGTTTGCACTTAAGAACAAAATTAGAAAAATATAAAATTGTTTAATATTATTTCCTTCATATTTTTGCTTATAAAACGAATCACTGCGTATCGATGCACAAAAACTCGGGCACACTAAACTAAAGAAATGAATTTAATAATTGGATTACAACATTAAAACACAAAACATTTGTATGTCTGTTAAAAAAAAGGTTCTCTAGATTTCAATAAACTTGATTACGAAACAAATGTGTATTTAAGGTTCATAAAATAACGGTAAATATATTTTATATTTAACGGTATTTTGTTTAAACTTAAATTATTTAAACTTGTTAATAGGGCCTACAATTAACATAATTAGAATTTAATTCTCTTATTATCTTAATAAAATTCTTATTTATCCAAATAAAACATATTTCCAATCTCCCATATGGCAACTCCATACACTGCCTTATCATTAAATACAACCCTGTATGACAATACAACCTTGTATGCCGAAAATACCACATTGTTTTCACGAACTTGAAAAAAACGGCAATTTGCCGAACAACATCTGCATTTCACAAAAGAAAGAGAAGAAAAAAAACTACATTTCAACACACACTATATAGTTAAGCGGCGTTATTTTTTGTGCAGTTCCCGGAAAAAACGCTAAATTCCCATTATCCAATAAGGATTTTTGCTAAATCAATTGAAATAAAGCAATTCTCCCAGCAGAGAAAATAAAAAAGTAGGTGTTTTATATCTAACAAATCAAAAATATATAAAAGAATTTAAAATAAACTTGAAAAGTTAAAAGAATGTAACAAAAAAAAATGTGGTTGTGAGGTGTGTGCAAAAAAAAAAAAGAAACGAATTATGTTAAAAGGTTGCCAAATTCCAAATAGAATATTCTACAACAACACAAAAAACAGACAAGTGACGCATGTGAGAAAAGCAAATTATGAACAAAATGTGTTTCAATGAAATTTTGATTGGAAAAAAAAAAACGAATTTATTAATTGTATTTAAATAAAAGAAGCTTTTAAGGCTTTGTTAACAGAAATGCTAACAAAAATCCACAAGCCAAAGTTGGCGCGTATGCTAACAACGTCTGCAGTCTTTATAAAAGTTAAGGCATTGCGGCGCTGCTGCAGCGCACAGGAGCAAGCCAAAAAAAAAACATGTGTTTTTACAACTTTGCGAAATGTTATATGTTTAATTAATGAATCATTTTCAGTTAATATAGCGGTATAAATTAAATAAAATGTTTTTTGCCTCGAAAGCTTGAGCATTTGTTTAAATAAATTTATAAAAAGCCTAGAAAAATGTGCAAAAATAAAGAAATTGAGGTTATGTGCTTGATTTTTTTTTCTGCTTGCTCTTGTATTTCTTTTTTACACTCAACTGTCAACTGGCATTTTGCTTTTATTTGTTTGCTGTTAACTAACAGTTTCTGCTAATTTTAGTTAACATGGCTTGATATACAGTACATACACACAATTTATTTATTTCAATTGTTTGCCTAAAATTGTGTAAATATAAATAAATTATTAAGAGATTTTAAAGGTTTTATTTAGATTTTTTTTAATTATTTTTGCTTTAATTTATTAAGAATATTAGTTTAGTTTGATTATTTGTTTTAACTAAGTGATTTTGGAATTTGGCGCCTTGTGTGTTACCTTCAACTTTTCTTGTTGAGCATATTTTCTAAGGTCAGTTATAACGCGTGTTTTTGGGATGATTCATTGGTTATATTAATATAGAAACTGCTGTAATGAATAAGTAATTAGCTGTAGGCTATAATATGTAAAAAAAATCAATCGATTTTAAGTAATTCTTTAAAGAATTGTGTAATTGATAAAATTTTCATAATTTTTAACAAATGTTCTTTAGAAAATTTGCTGGTAAGACTAGCTTTAGTTACAACAGCCAGTATTCTTGCAGAAAAGTAGATTTTTTTGGAAGAAATACTAGTTTTTTAAAGGAAAATTTGCTTTTTTGGAAGATAATCCTATTTTCTTCAAGAAAAGTAGCTTCTTTTGGTAGAAAATCATATTTGCTTTCAGAAAAGTGGCTTCCATTGGTGTTTTGCTGTATCTATTATAGAAATGATGCTTGTTTTTGGAAGAAAAATAAATTTTTTTTTATAAAATTTTGTTTTGTTTCGGATGCCAATCCACTTTTTATTTTGAAAAGTAGAACATTTTGGATTCCTTTTAGAAATTTAGGTTGTTTTAAAACACAACTCAGTTTTTATTAAAAAAAAGTATCTTCTTCAGAATGACAAGAAAGACAGTTTTCATTGAGAAACGTAGCTTGTTTTGAAAAACAAACAAGTTTTTGGTTTATAAATCAGTTTTTCTTTAGAAAAGTTGATTTTTGTTAAAGACAAGCAAGTTTTCTTTTAGAAAATTGTTTGTTTTGAAAGACAAATTAGTTTTCTTTTAGAAAAGTTACTTTTTTTTAGAAGACCAACCAGTTTTCTTTTAAAAAAGTTGCTGGTTTTGAAAACAAGTCAGTTTTCTTTTAGAATAGAAGTTTATTTTGGTAGACAAACATGTTTTATTTTACAAATGTTGATTCTTTTGGAATACAAACCAGTTTTGCTTTAGAAAAGAAGCTTCTTTTGGAAAACAAGCGACTTTTCTTTTAGGAAAATATTTATTTTGAAAGACAAGCTAGTTTTCTGTAAGAAAAGTTCCAACTCTTTTTTTTTTTTTTCTTTTAGAAAAGTTACTTTTATCTAGAAGATGAACCACAACCATATTTCCATGTAGAAATATTGGTTGTTTTGGAAGACAAGCCAGTTTTACTTTAGAAAAGTTGCTTCTTTTGGAAGACAATGAAGTTTTCCTTTAGAAAAGTTGCCTTTTTTGGAAGACAAGCGATTTTTCTTTTAAAAAAGTTGATTGCTTTAGAAGGCCAATCAGTTTTCTTTTAGAGAATTCGATTGTTTTTGGATTAGAAGCCAGTTTTCTTTTAGAAAATTGTTTTCTTTGAAAGACTAGCTAGTTTTCTCTAAGAAAAGTTACTTTTTCTTTTAAAAAAGTTGTTTGTTTTGGTAGACAAGTCAGTTTTCTTTTAAAAAAGTAGCTGACTTTGAAGACAAGCCAGTTTGATTTTACAATAGCAGCTTATTTTGGCTGAAAAGAATGTTTTCTTGTAGAAATGTTGGTTGTTTTGGAAGACAAGTCAGTTTTCTTTTAAAAATGTTGCTGGCTTAGAAGACCAACCAGTTTAGTTTTACAATAGCAGCTTATTTTATCTGAAAATAATGTTTTCTTGTAGAAATGTTGATTAATTTTGAAGATATGCTAGCTTTGCTTTAGAAAATTCGATTGATTTTGGAAGTCTAGCAAGTTTTCTTGTAGAAATGTTGCTGATTTTTGAAAAGAATTTAGTTTTCTTAAAGAAAAATGTTTAGTTTTGTAAAAGAAATAAGTTTTCTTTAAGAAACGTCACTTGTTTTGGAAGTAATAAAAGATGCTTGATTTGAAAGACAATCAAAAAATTCTCTAGAGTAGACTAGACATCAGTCTCTAGAGTAGACTAGAGATCAGTCTCTACAGTGGACTAGAGATCATTCTCTGGAGTAGACAAGAGATCAGTCTCTGGAGTAGACTAGAGATCAGTCTCTGGAGTAGACTAGAGATCAGTCTCTAGAGTAGACTAGATCAGGCTCTAGAGTAGACTAGAGATCAGTCTCTAGAGTAGACTAGAGATCAGTCTCTGGAGTAGACTAGAGATCAGTCTCTGGAGTAGACTAGTGATCAGTCTCTGGAGTAGACTAGATCAGGCTCTAGAGATCAGTCTCTAGAGTAGACTAGAGATCAGTCTCTAGAGTAGACTAGAGATCAGTCTCTAGAGTAGACTAGATCAGGCTCTAGAGTAGACTAGAGATCAGTCTCTAGAGTAGACTAGAGATCAGTCTCTAGAGTAGACTAGATCAGGCTCTAGAGTAGACTAGAGATCAGTCTCTGGAGTAGACTAGAGATCAGTCTCTGGAGTAGACTAGTGATCAGTCTCTGGAGTAGACTAGTGATCAGTCTCTGGAGTAGACTAGAGATCAGTCTCTGGAGTAGACTAGATATCAGTCTCTGGAATAGACTAGAGATCAGTCTCTAGAGAAGACTAGAGATCAGTCTCTAGAGTAGACTATACACCAATTTTCTTTTAGAAAAGTTGGTTATTTCTTTTAGAAAAGTGTCCAAATTGGTTGTTTGGGATTAGAAGTAAATTTTCTTTTAGAAAAGTTGCGTATTTTGGAATAGAAGCAAAATTTTCTTTTTGAAACATAGCTTGTTTCGGAATTAATATTAATTTCGCAATTTTGTCTCAATTCTTAAAAATATTAAATCCCTAATTTCCTTCTTCCTTTTTTTTCTTGTATTATATTTGTTTTTACTTGAGAAATTTTAAAAATTAGCATCTGCTGTGCTAAATTCTTGATAATTTGTATGTTTTTGAGGTCGTTACCTAAGAACTTGGAACAACTGTTGTTGTAAAAACACAATTCGCATCTGTTTTCCTCCCCTAAACTACACAGCGCACTACAGGCTGTCTGCTAATAAAAGGTTTGATCCTTAATAGTGAATGTTTTGTTTAAAGAAAGCAAATTTTACGCTTTAGTTTCTTTAAGAATTTGTGTTGTTTTTAATTCTCTTTTCTTGTACTCTTTTCTTAATTCCCTCTCTTTCACCATTTGCTTTTTGCTAGGGGTTCTTAACCAGTTTTTTTTAAAACATAAAACTAGTCATCACTAGTCCTTGTTAAAGAAAGGATCTTCACTGGAAAAAAAACAAACAAACATTTATAACAAAATATTAAAGGAAAAATATTAAATTTAGGAAAGAAAATTAATAAGTTTTATTTGGTTTAATTAAAAAAAAAAAAGTTTTTTCTTGTTGAAATCCTGTTTAAAAGTGTGCAACTCTTTTCAACAAACGCGTTTAATTTAGGTTCAATTATTAGGGGTTATTAGGCAAAGTAAGAAATCACAATCTAAATAATTAAAATAATGTCTAAATTCCTATTAAAATTTTAATATTTTTTTTTCTCTTTCCAGTATTTTTTTTCTACGCAACCATTTTTTATTTCATTTTGTTTATACTTTTTTGTAATAAATAAATAAAAAAACAAAAATGGCCCAACAAGAACAAGATATTCCAACATTCAAATGCGTTTTGGTTGGCGACGGTGGTACCGGCAAGACCACATTCGTGAAACGTCACATGACCGGTGAATTTGAAAAGAAATACGTTGCAACATTGGGTGTGGAGGTGCATCCTTTGATTTTCCACACTAATCGTGGTGCCATCCGTTTCAATGTCTGGGATACAGCTGGTCAGGAGAAATTTGGCGGTTTGCGCGATGGCTACTACATTCAGGGACAGTGTGCTGTTATTATGTTCGATGTAACATCACGTGTTACATACAAGAACGTACCAAATTGGCACAGAGATTTGGTGCGTGTGTGCGAGAACATACCAATTGTATTGTGTGGCAACAAGGTCGACATTAAGGATCGTAAAGTTAAGGCCAAGAGTATTGTGTTCCACAGAAAGAAGAATTTGCAAGTAAGTTTTATATTTCTATTTCTTTTTTTTTTAAATGAAATTACTAAAAATTAAAATTTCCTTTTTGTTATATTAGTACTACGACATCTCTGCCAAATCAAATTACAACTTTGAAAAGCCCTTCCTTTGGTTGGCCCGTAAATTGGTGGGTGATCCCAATTTGGAATTTGTGGCCATGCCCGCTTTACTGCCACCAGAGGTCAAAATGGACAAGGACTGGCAATTACAAATCGAAAGAGATTTACAAGAAGCTCAAGAAACCGCCTTACCCGACGAGGATGAGGATTTGTAAACTACTTTTTAACCGCCAACCTTCCTCCCCCCTTAACAACCAAACCAACCAACCACACTTTACATATTATTATTTGTTAAAAGAACGTTGTAAATTCCTTTAAAATCCGGGGAACTTAAACCTTTATAAGATTTAATTACTTTAAAAGAAACAGCTAAACAACCTACAACAGAAGAAGCTTAATTATTATAAATTAAAAACAGAAATTTAAAAAAATTTAAAACAAGAAATTACAAAAACTTATTTTAAAAAAAATTCAATAAAAAACTTAAAATACAAAAAAAATATATAACAATCTTGCTGTTTTGTTAAAACTATTTCATTCTTTAGAATTTGTTTTTTCTCTTTACATTCTTAAGCTATTCTAAAGCTCCTTTTTTACTATTTTTTTAATACTTTTCTTTAGTTTGTATAATTTTTTTTTATATAAATATTTACTATTTTTTTTTTGTAATTTATTTTGTATTTCTATCGTTAAAGATAAACAACCAAATCAACAAAATAATAATTGAATTTTTTGAATTTAATGAAAAATTATGAGAAAATGAGTTTGTTCTTACTTACACGGACCTAAAAAAAAACAGACATATTTTAAGACTTTGATATTAGATCTAAACAAAAAATCCCAACAGCCTCTTAATATGACAAAACATAAACTTTATAGTTTTAAGGATAAATTAGTTGAACAGATGAGGCTCCAGAAATAGTTTAGTAAAATTGACATCTCATTTTTGGGTTCTAGATTATATAGACCAGACTATAGACTAAGCTATAGTCTTGACTATAGACTAAGCTATAGTCTTGACTATAGACTAAGCTATAGTCTTGACTATAGACTAAGCTATAGTCTTGACTATAGACTAAGCTATAGTCTTGACTATAGACTAAGCTATAGTCCAGACTATGCTATAGTCAAGACTATAGACTAAGCTATAGTCCAGACTATAGACTAAGCTATAGTCCAGACTATAGACTAAGCTATAGTCCAGACTATAGACTAAGCTATAGTCCAGACTATAGACTAAGCTATAGTCCAGACTATAGACTAAGCTATAGTCCAGACTCTAGACTAAGCTATAGTCCAGACTATAGACTAAGCTATAGTCCAGACTATAGACTAAGCTATAGTCCAGACTATAGACTAAGCTATACTCCAGACTAGACTAAGCTATAGTCCAGACTAGAGACTAAGCTATAGTCCAGACTATAGACTAAGCCATAGTCCAGATTATAGACTAAGCTATAGTCCAGACTATAGACTAAGCTATAGTCCAGACTATAGACTAAGCCATAGTCCAGATTATAGACTAAGCTATAGTCCAGATTATAGACTAAGCTATAGTCCAGACTATAGACTAAGCTATAGTCCAGATTATAGACTAATTTATAGACCAAAACTAAACTATGCAGCCCAATTCAGAATAAAAAATTCCGCGGGAGTTTGTTCTCCGGGAGTTTTTTCCCATTGAATTTGAATAGGAAAAATTAGAAAAGGGGAAAAACTCCCTTGGACTTTTTATTCATAATTGGGCTGATAGTAAATTTTTAAAAAATGCTAATTTAGGATTTGTTTTACTTCATTTTTATTTATTTAATAAATCATTGTTGAATAATCTTTAACAATCTGATTAACATTTAATACAACAAGCTGGGAACACACCATTGTAATTCTTTTTATTTTGACAAGTAACAGGGAAACTTTTGCATCTAGAAATACAAATTATTAAGTAATTTATTAATAATTATATAATCCTTTATTAATTCTAATTTACTCACTCTTCAATTTGCGTTGTAAACGTTTCCGAGCAGGTGACCTTCTTTACACATTTGCCATCCGTACCAAAGTCCACATATTCTTCACCTTTCTTGGAGTAGGGAAAATATTTCAAGAAAACAGTTTCATCTTGGGAATTTTTATAGCCACAAACAGGCTCAGTAGTGGCCATGGAAACTAATATTTAACAAAATATTAAAATTTTAAGTTAATTTATTCTAATATTTTTAAGGTAATTAAAAATTAACCTGAGATTTGATTAACAAATACAGCAGCCAATAATACGGTAAATCCCAATATTAATTTCATTTTGTATAAATTATTAAATTTAATATGTATTGCTTTAACACTTGATTTATTTAAACTAAACTCTGTTACTCAAAACTTGTTGGTTTTTATACGTTCTTTTTGTTAATTGCATCTGGCATCGGAATAATTTGTCAGAATTTTAATTAAAACATTAAATAAGAAAATTAGCGACACAAAAACAAATAAATAAACAAACAAGAATAAATATGAATATGTGTATATAGATAATTAAACCTAGATTGTTTTACAAATACAAAACTAAAGTCATAATGAAGGTGATTAGATCATTTAAGATTTTGTTTACTAGATTTACAGCATCTGCCGACATGATTTTAATTAATTGAGATCAGTATGGAAGAAAAATATGTTAAAGAAGAACTGAAAGACACGCTACTGTTTGGAAGTTTTTTTTAGTTTACTCTAGAGAGTGGTCTCTGGTCTAATCTAGAGACTAATCTCTAGTCTATTCTAGGGACTTGTCTCTTATTTATTACCCCCTGTCTATACCTGATAAATTTGTATCATGATAAACGTCAAAATGGCTGTCAAGATACAAAATTATCAGGTATAGTCTCCATTTATAAGTATTATAGCTTCGTTATGACAAAATTATTAGTGCTTTTGTTCAGACAACTTTGTCTTGACAACAAACGTCATTAAATGTTATGATAAATATTTGTCAAGTATAGATAGGGGGTTTGGGGAGATTGGTCTATTGTCTACTCTAAACACATTTGAACAAACTGTATTTTTATTCTATTTTTTAATTAAAGAAAAACTTGACAAAAGTAATTAGAAACAAAAATAGATTATTTTCTTATTATTTTAATTAATTGTAAGCCCTAAAAACAACTTTGTTTACAATAAATTATGTATTTGTTTGAATAATTTAAAAGATTACATGTATTCGATTACTATATGCAAATTGTCTTTTATTTTAGAATAATTTATTTGTTTAAGCAACAATGTTTTGGATTACTATTTTTAAAAAGCTTTTAAAATTCAAAATTCAAGCCAAAGTGTATTGCACTCTAGTTGAGATCACTACTGACAGACATTCTCTATTGAAATTCCCCATTAAATGTTGATTCCATCTGCTAACGATGAGAATAGTTTTGTAAAATGTAAATTTATTGCGATAAGCATAGAATTTTTTTTTTGTTATTTATCATTTAAACAATTAACTCACATCTATTTAAAAATACTTGTACAACAATAATTATTGTTATAACAATTAAAATTAATGTGTGAGGCAAATGATAAGAGAGAAAAATTAAAGATTTAATTCAACAGATCTAAATTTATGGATTTGTACAACAATTTAGACAAGCCTCACCCAACTGAATGAAAGAAAAGCACGTACGAGACAGAATTTTTAATATTAGTAATAAATATTAACTAAATTTTAATAAATATAAAACGTTTAAGCTGCTAATACGATTTGAAAAAAAACCTATTAGAAATGCAAAGGAGGATTTATATAGAAATAGCAAATAAAACACATTTTATTAAAAATTAACAAGTGATTTTTTAATCAATTTTTACAAAATTTAACACATTTTTTCTTAATACTTATTTAACAATTGCTGGAATCTTTGGTGGAGTTTCTAAATATTTATGTTTTTATATAAAATTATTATCATTTTGACACACAAGCTGCGGGCAGCAAGAGGGATAGGGCTGACGCATGTCCGATTCAATGCTGCAGGTGGCATTGGGTTGTATATTATGGCGGCCACAGCTTGAAAATAAGATAAAAATTTATTAATTTTAATAATTATATTGTGGAATATAGAGTTTTCTAGAGACTGGACTATAGACTCAACATTAGTCTGGAATATAGACTATTTTATAGTTTGACTATAAACTATTCAACATGACTATTTCATTGACTATAAACTATTCAATAATCTGGACTATAGACTATTCAATAGCCTTGACTATAGACAAGCTATAGTCTTGACTGCAGACAAGTAATAGTCTTGACTATAGTCAAGCAATAGTCTTGACTGTAGTCAAGAAATAGTCTTGACTGTAGTCAAGCAATAGTCTTGACTGTAGTCAAGCAATAGTCTTGACTGTAGTCAAGTAATAGTCTTCACTATAGTGAAGCAATAGTCTTGACTATAGTCAAGCAATGGTCTTGACTATAGTCAAGCAATGGTCTTGACTATAGTCAAGCAATAGTCTTGACTATAGTCAAGCAATAGTCTTGACTATAGTCAAGCAAAAGTCTTGACTATAGTCAAGCAAAAGTCTTGACTATAGTCAAGCAATAGTCTTGACTATAGTAAAGCAATAGTCCTGACTATAGTCAAGCAATAGTCTTGACTATAGTCAAGCAATAGGCTTTACTATAGTCAAGCAATAGTCTTGGCTATAGTAAAGCCATAGTCTCGACTATAGCCAAGCAATAGTCTTGACTGTAGACAAGTATTAGTCTTGACTATAGACAAGTAATAGTCTTGACTATAGACAAGTAATAGTCTTGACTATAGACAAGTAATAGTCTTGACTATAGACAAGTAATAGTCTTGACTATAGACAAGTAATAGTCTTGACTATAGACAAGTAATAGTCTTGACTATAGACAAGTAATAGTCTTGACTATAGACAAGTAATAGTCTTGACTATAGTCAGGTAATAGTCTTGACTATAGACAAGTAATAGTCTTGACTATAGACAAGTAATAGTCTAGACTATAGACAAGTAATAGTATAGGCTATAGACAAGTAATAGTCTAGGCAATAGTCAAGTAATAGTCTTGACTATAGTCAAGCAATAGTCTTGACTATAGTCAAGCAATAGTCTTGACTATAGTCAAGCAATAGTCATGACTATAGTCAAGCAATAGTCATGACTATAGTCAAGCAATAGTCATGACTATAGTCAAGCAATAGTCATGACTATAGTCAAGCAATAGTATTGACTATAGTCAAGCAATAGTTTTGACTATAGTCAAGCAATAGTTTTGACTATAGTCAAGCAATAGTTTTGACTATAGTCAAGCAATAGTCTTGACTATAGTCAAGCAATAGTCTTGACTATAGTCAAGCAATAGTCTTGACTACAGACAAGTAATAGTATTGACTATAGACAAGAAATAGTCTTGACTATAGACAAGAAATAGTCTTGACTATAGTCAAGCAATAGTCTTGACTATAGACAAGCAATAGTCTTGACTATAGACAAGCAATAGTCTTGACTATAGACAAGCAATAGTCTTGACTATAGACAAGTAATAGTCTTGACTATAGTCAGGTAATAGTCTTGACTATAGTCAGGTAATAGTCTTGACTATAGACAAGTAATAGTCTTGACTATAGACAAGTAATAGTCTTGACTATAGACAAATAATAGTCTTGACTATAAACAAGTAATAGTCTTGACTGTAGTCAAGTAATAGTCTTGACTGTAGTCAAGTAATAGTCTTGACTGTAGTCAAGTAATAGTCTTGACTGTAGTCAAGTAATAGTCTTGACTGTAGTCAAGTAATAGTCTTGACTGTAGTCAAGTAATAGTCTTGACTGTAGTCAAGTAATAGTCTTGACTGTAGTCAAGTAATAGTCTTGACTATATTCAAGCAATAGTCTCTTGACTATATTCAAGCAATAGTCTTGACTATAGACAAGTAATAGTCTTGACTATGGACAAGTAATAGTATTGAATATAGACAAGTAATAGTCTTGAGTATAGTCTAGTTAATAGTCTTAGACTAGAAGCTGTTTTATAGTCTCGACTATTATCTATTCCATAGTCTCGATTATGGACTATTCTATAGTCTTGACTAGTAGTTAATATTTGTAAAGTAAATTGTTTTTTCAGCTTCTTTTGCACTTTAAATTAACTTTTCACTGAATTTTACTTAAAACTTACAATTCCATAACTAAAACATAATCCGAACGGCAATAAATACGCTCACAATGACCTTCCCGATTTAGGGGTGTAAACGATTGATTGATGGGTATGGCCTGTTGTAGCTCTTCATAATAGCACTGATTGGGAAAATCTAAAAATTCATAATTAAAAGATATAACTTATTAATTGCCGAATTATTTTAATTAAGTAAACACTTGTTTAACACACCTTTGTGTACGGCATTGCCACGATAACGCACATCAGCCAGGGCCACAGCCAGAGTTAGGCTTAAGACAAATAAATTTACACAAAATTTCATTTTGAAAGTTTTAATTTCTGTAAAATTTTCTTTTATTTTATTTTAAAAGTTAAAAAACTATTACGTTTTATTTTTTTCTTTCACTAAAAGTAAAAACACTTGAACGGAAATAAACGTTACTTTTGAAATGACGATCGTGAGAGCGACTCAATTTGCGACTGTTGTGTATTCAATTAATTTTTGTTGCTTTTATATAAAATTAATTATTCTTTTTTGTGTTTTTATCTTACTACCTACATACGAATTTTTTTGTTTAATGTAGAATACTGTATACGTAAATACTACAATAATAAAAAATTTACTAAAGTTTATTTTGTTTAAAAATCTACAAGCATTTCGTAAGTTTAATTTAAATGATTACGACAGTAAGGACAATCACAGTGTAATTTAAGAATTTAAAACATTACAACGGAAAATTATCTACATCTGTGATAATCCCCAATATTTTACTCTTGTAATTGTACTGTACAATTTGTTCGTCTTCTTGATTCTCTCTTTCTCTCAATTCGCAAAGAGTTGAATTAATTAAAAAAGTCACAGTTATTTGAAGAAGCTGACTAAATTAAACACATACACCTAAAAGATCGTGGTAAACTGTCAGAAAAATATTTAAACAACAACTTTTTTTAATATTTAAATTAATTATATTATTAAATATTAATATTTACAAAGCAATAACGATTTGTAGAAAACAATTGATTAAATGTGGCAAAAAAAAATATCTGGGGAAGAACTAATAATAAATTAAAATTGTTAAGATCACAAGAAAATGTTAGTAAAATTAATGAAATTCAGCCCAATTATGGATAAAAAATTACGCGAGAGTTTGTTCCCCGGGAATTTTTTACCATTGAATTTGAATAGGAAAAATGGGAAAAGAGAAAAAAACTCCCGGGGAATTTTTATTCATAATTGGGCTGATTATGTTCAGTAGTCTATAATATAGACTAGAGTTTAGTCTATAATATAGACTAGAGTTTAGTCTATAATATAGACTAGAAACTATAATATATGTAGACTATAATATAGATTAAAATTTTAATTAAAAAATATTTGTAAATAAATCTTAAACTATTGCAGTTAAAAATCAAACAAAAGTGTATAAAATTAGTAAGCTTATCATGACCTTGAAAATATGCCTTTAATCTCAAAATTAAATAAAACTTAACGAAAAAAAACCCTGTTAAAATTCTAAGTAAACATTAGCATAACCTTAAAAACCTTAACAATGATGACAGCTTCATCTTGCCCTGCAACTTATCACTTGAAATGAAATTTAAATAATAAATATTTATTTACTTGTGGCTGTTAAATTATTAAAACATTGTTGTAAAGAAAATAACAGCAAACATTAAACTTGAAATTAAAACGTTAAGGGCCTTAAAGCAAATTAACATACTGAGTGTTTGTTTTTAAAGTAGCAACAAATAAAGTAATTGCTTTTAAGAGTTCAAGACAAATCGGGAATACCCTGTTTTGTAACATTTTGTAGAGCAACACTTGCTGACTTGTTTGTCACCTTGCCTTTTGCCGTTTTATACTATTTCGTAACAAAATTTACTTAGTTTTATCCATTTTTTTTATTTTTGTATTGTTTATGAGCTTTTTAATTTAAATTAATTAACAGCACTGTTCAGCACTTGTAAACAGTGATGTCAATTGTTACTATATGTTTTAAGGTTAACATTCCAAACTGAATGTCATCATTCTAAAGAAGAAGCATAGAGTAATCGTAAACATAAACAAAAAGAAGAAGCATAGGGTGACCATGTTATTAAGAGAATAATTTACGTGAGCAATAAAAAAAAATAACTAAACTTCAACAGATGTACAAGATATTAAATAGTTTTTAATTTTAAACAAATATAAAGAAAATAAGACATATCGGAAATTAGTTTTTTATTAAAAGATATACGGAAAATAGTTCAATTAGCTTATTATTAGCAATAAACAACTAACAAGCGGACGAATAACGGTTAGTACTTAAGCTTAGTTTAATTGGACATTGTTGCGAAAAAAAATACTTAACCAGTCATTGCGAAAATGAACCTTAAATCAAGATAACATCTGGAGTAGCCAGAGACAAAACAATGTAAAGAGGTTTATCAATTAATTTCCGTCTTTGAAGTGTTCATAATGAATGAATATCAATTACTTATAAAGTGTTTACTTAACTCTAATAAAACATTATTCAAATTATGATTTAACATTGTGTTCATTGATTCTTAAAGTTTGTTTTACCGGTATTCATTTGTTTATTATTGTATGATTTCTGTCTGACATCATTTTCAGTTTGCTCCCCAGTTTAATGAGTTTTATTTATATTACTGACCTATTTTTATCAAGTTTATTTTAATATTGGTTTTTTCGCTTGAATTTTGTTTATTTTTTGATTTTATTGTAGGAAAAAATAAACAGGTTGTGCATTTAATTATTTACAAATAAATATTAAATAAAGCAAAATGTATTTTTTATTGTCTCAATTTAATAACCAGTTTTATTTTTGGTTTAAGAAAAAAAACGAAACAATAGTTTTTTATAAATATAATAAAATTAGCATTTAGACCGTTAATTTAAATATAAATTTAGACACATTGTTACTAGTAAAAGCAGCTTTTTATTAAAAATTATTCAAGGATCATTTGTTTTAATTTTGTTTTCACTTTTACCGAACTTCCCACCCATAGTGTCCTCTATTTATGGCCATTTCTAAACTGCTTGTTATTGCTTTTTCTCTAGTTTTTGTTGTTTTTCTCAAATCTGTTATATTCTATGCTAATTTTTTTGAATATTTATTGTAAATTATGATCACTTTATTTCCAAGTTGAAATTTATTTATTTTTTGTTTGTTGTTATTTTAATATAAGTATATACATATATATTTTAATTTAGTATAACATCATCTTTTTATTTATTAACATTTTTTTTCACACTATTATTATTATTTAAATCTCTATCCAATAAAAACCAGCAAAATTTTAATAATAATGATTTGAAACAAAGGCAAAAACAAAAAAATTAGTCATTCTTTAGAAAGAAATTACATACAATGAAATTGTAGAAATTTAGAAAATTTAATTTTAGTCTACGAGAAACTTTGTAAACGTAGAGTTTAAGAAACTTAACACAGAAAAGAAACGGTCGCCAGCAGTTTAAAGTAAATAAATTTTAAAGAAAAATATTTAGAAATTTGTTGTAAATAATTACAAATTTAAAAGAGAAATTCAATATTAAACAAGTGATTGAAACAAATTATTACAAAAAGTTTAATTAAACAGTTTTAAAACAGAAATAAAAAATAAATTTTAAAATCTCCGATTTAGATTTGAATTTAGCCTATAAAATAGACTATAAACTAGACCTTAAAATAGACTAAAAGTCTTGTCTATAAATTAGACTAAAAGTCTAGTCTTCTATAAACAAGACTAGAAGTCTAGTCTTGAAGCTAGACTAAAAATCTAGTCTAGGCTAGACTAGAGTCTAGTCTATAAAATAGACTAGAGTCTAGCCTATAAAATAGAATAGAGTCTAGCCTATAAAATAAACTAGAATCTAGCCTATAAAATAAACTAGAGTCTAGACTAGACTAGAGCCTAGCCTATAAAATAGACTAGACTAGAGCCTAGCCTATAAAATAGACTAGACTAGAGCCTAGCCTATAAAATAGACTACACTAGAGTCTAGTCTATAAACTAGACTAGAGTCTAGTCTATAAACTAGACTAGAGACTAGTCTATAAACTAGACTAGAGTCTAGTCTATAAACTAGACTAGAGACTAGTCTATAAACTAGACTAGAGTCTAGTCTATAAAATAGACTAGAGTCTAGTCTATAAAATAGACTAGAGTCTAGCCTATAAAATAAACTAGAGTCTAGACTAGACTAGAGCCTAGCCTATAAAATAGACTAGACTAGAGCCTAGCCTATAAAATAGACTAGACTAGAGCCTAGCCTATAAAATAGACTACACTAGAGTCTAGTCTATAAACTAGACTAGAGTCTAGTCTATAAACTAGACTAGAGTCTAGTCTATAAACTAGAGTCTAGTCTATAAACAAGACCAGAGTCTAGTCTATAAACTAGACTAGAGACTAGTCTATAAACTAGACTAGAGTCTAGTCTATAAACTAGACTAGAGTCTAGTCTATAAACTAGACTAGAGTCTAGTCTATAAACTAGACTAGAGTCTAGTCTATAAACTAGACTAGAGTCTAGTCTATAAACTAGACTAGAGTCTAGTCTATAAACTAGACTAGAGTCTAGTCTATAAACTAGACTAGAGTCTAGTCTATAAACTAGACTAGAGTCTAGTCTATAAACTAGACTAGAGTCTAGTCTATAAACAAGACCAGAGTCTAGTCTATAAACTAGACTAGAGACTAGTCTATAAACTAGACTAGAGTCTAGTCTATAAACTAGACTAGAGTCTAGTCTATAAACTAGACTAGAGTCTAGTCTATAAACTAGACTAGAGTCTAGTCTATAAACTAGACTAGAGTCTAGTCTATAAACTAGACTAGAGTCTAGTCTATAAACTAGACTAGAGTCTAGTCTATAAACTAGACTAGAGTCTAGTCTATAAACTAGACTAGAGTCTAGTCTATAAACTAGACTAGAGTCTAGTCTATAAAATAGACTAGAGTCTAGTCTATAAAATAGACTAGAGTCTAGTCTATAAAATAGACTAGAGTCTAGTCTATAAACTAGACTAGAGTCTAGTCTATAAACTAGACTAGAGTCTAGTCTATAAACTAGACTAGAGTCTAGTCTATAAACTAGACTAGAGTCTAGTCTATAAACTAGACTAGAGTCTAGTCTATAAACTAGACTAGAGTCTAGTATATAAACTAGACTAGAGTCTAGTCTATAAACTAGACTAGAGTCTAGTCTATAAACTAGACTAGAGTATAGTCTATAAACTAGACTAGAGTCTAGTCTATAAACTAGACTAGAGTCTAGTCTATAAACTAGACTAGAGTCTAGTATATAAACTAGACTAGAGTCTAGTCTATAAACTAGACTAGAGTCTAGTCTATAAACTAGACTAGAGTCTAGTCTATAAACTAGACTAGAGTCTAGTCTATAAACTAGACTAGAGTCTAGTATATAAACTAGACTAGAGACTAGTCTATAAACTAGACTAGAGTCTAGTCTATAAACTAGACTAGAGTCTAGTCTATAAACTAGACTAGAGTCTAGTCTAAAAACTAGACTAGAGTCTAGTCTATAAACTAGACTAGAGTCTAGTCTATAAACTAGACTAGAGTCTAGTATATAAACTAGACTAGAGTCTAGTCTATAAACTAGACTAGAGTCTAGTCTATAAACTAGACTAGAGTCTAGTCTATAAACTAGACTAGAGTCTAGTCTATAAACTAGACTAGAGTCTAGTCTATAAACTAGACTAGAGTCTAGTATATAAACTAGACTAGAGTCTAGTCTATAAACTAGACTAGAGTCTAGTCTATAAACTAGACTAGAGTCTAGTCTATAAACTAGACTAGAGTCTAGTCTATAAACTAGACTAGAGTCTAGTATATAAACTAGACTAGAGACTAGTCTATAAACTAGACTAGAGTCTAGTCTATAAACTAGACTAGAGTCTAGTCTATAAACTAGACTAGAGTCTAGTCTAAAAACTAGACTAGAGTCTAGTCTATAAACTAGACTAGAGTCTAGTCTATAAACTAGACTAGAGTCTAGTCTATAAACTAGACTAGAGTCTAGTCTATAAACTAGACTAGAGTCTAGTCTATAAACTAGACTAGAGTCTAGTCTATAAACTAGAGTCTAGTCTATAAACAAGACCAGAGTCTAGACTAGAGTCGTCTAGCCTATAAAATAGACTAGAGTCGTCTAGCCTATAAAATAGACTAGAGTCTATAAAATAGACTAAACTAGTGTCGTCTAGCCTATAAAATAGACTAGACTAGTTTCTAGCTTATAAACTAGACTAGTTTCTAAACTACAGTCAATCAATTTTTCATTTCCAGTTCCTTTTCTATATCACAAAGTACGCTTTGTTATTCCTCCAAATGTCTCATAAACATCAAATTCTTGTTGTCATTTTGGCTGCTTTTGCCTGGAGCGTGACCTCATTTAGTCTACAATTTCTGGGGAATATGAAACATCCAGGTGGGGATCGAATATTATCATAATATTGTTAAGAAATTATTTAATTATAACTCCTTTCTTTCAGATCTACCAGATTATTGTTACTTTGAAGAATACAACATATCCATACCGGTTAATAAAACAATTTATCCCACTGATATGGATGCGGTGTGTTTCAAGGTCTATTGTCGTGAAGACTTTGTGCTGCAAATAAAGCAGTAAGTTTCCATAGATATATCACAATAGGAAATTTCACATACTTGATGATTTTCATTTTTTATGTTATTGAAAAACTTGTTTGCTAAATATTTGTGAATATTGTAATTGTATTTCTTGAAAATTGTTTAATTGATTTTTGTTATTGTTTTAGCTGTGATCGTGTGATGGCCCACCGTCATTGTGATGAAAGTCCTTATGACTATAGCAAACCATATCCTCAATGCTGCCCCATAATTAAATGCAAAAATGATGTTTAAATTTATTAACATTTAAATATTATGTAATATACTAATTTATTTATTTATCAAAACTATTATTATTATTAATATTTATATTTATTTATTTATGTTATTTTATTAGTATTAAGGTGTATTTGGTGTAAATTTATTTTTATTTATTTTTTTTATATATTAAAATACTAAAAAAATAGTTAATACCTAAAATCGAGTTTTGTTTACTTTTTGTGTTTATTGTTAAGCAATTACATAGTAAAATTAATATGGAAATTTATGAAGTATAGAAGCCTATTCCCGGTGATCATGTCATCAGTTTCTTTCTTATTTATTTTTTTTACATTTTTCTACATCGTTTCCAAATGCATGTTACATGTTAACAGTAAATGTTTATACTTGTCAGAATTATGCTTCTTCTTCTTCGAAATAGCCATTCACACAGAATGTTAACATGGTTGCTAAAATGTAAACAAATCCTGGTAAACCATGGTTTCTTTTTATAATTTTTGGTCCATATCCAGGAAATGAGGGTTTAAGACCTGATTTTCAACCATTGTAGGACCGAATTACTAAGGCGTTATATTGGAAAGGTCTTTGAAATATCTTTCAAAGGGAAAAATATTTATTACCCCGATTTTTTTTCTACCAAAAAAAAGTTCTTGTTATAAAATTTTTTTCACTAATAAATTTTTTTTTTTAAACAAAAAAATTTCCAAAAAATTTTTAAAAAATTAAAAAAGAAATTTAAAAAATTTTTTTTCGCTAATAGATTTAAAAAAAAAATGCAACTTTTCCAAATGCTTTTGGAATTGGTGTAGAAATTATTTTTATTATCTCATTTCATACTATGTAATACATAATACCTATTAGCTACATCCCTGCATTGATCTTAAAGCCCTCTATAAATAGCTCACCATTTCTAACGATTGTTAGTCAGTTGCTTTCGAGAACTTTAAACGTACAAATCAATAAGATTAAGAAGTGTTTAAACATGAAGTACATCCTATTAGTTCTGTGCACAGTTTTGGCTGTTTTTGCTTTAGCTCAAGGTAATTACTATGTAATAAATAATTTATTTACGATCATTTGTATAATTTTAAATAATTTTTCTAACTTTAGCTGATGAGTGCAAATTTGAGGGTCATGTTATGAAAGTTGGAGAAACATACTCGCCAACCGGTGAATGTATTGAATATAGTTGTGTTGGACCCAATTCCATAACGGGTAAAACGTAAGTGTGTGAGTTTTTTTTTTGGAACAAATTTAAAATTTTAAACAATTCTTTAAATTTTGTATTTTAAGTCATTTAACTGTATTTTATACCCTTCGCCATGAGTGGCAAGGATATATATAAGTTTGTCATTTCGTTTGTAATTTCTACATTTTTCATTTGCGACCCCACGAAGTATATATGTATATTCTGGATCGTTATAGATAGCGAAGTCGATATAGCCATGTCCGTCCGTCTGTATGTTAAAATCAACTTTCCGTAGCCCCTAAATAACTTACATACATGATTCATACATCAATATGTCAGGAATTCTTCCGGCTCGGTTGCTCTTTAAAATCGACAAAATCGGCTCACAAATGGCTGAGATATAAGAAAAAAAACCTGGAAAACCTCGATTTTTCGCCTATTTTTGATCTATATGTGGATTACTAAGCCCTTAATATAGACAATATGGATATCTAATGATAGATATTTTATAGATACATTGCAACGATGTAGATAAAGCTGTAGTAAGTTGGACCTACAATGGGTCAAAATCGGGAAAAATATTTTTTAACCCGAATTTTTTCATAACAATTTTTTTTTTCTTAAATTATTTTTCCAAAAAAAAAAGTTTTTAAACATCGACAATTTTTTTTTTAAAAAATTTAAAAAAAAATTCGAAAAAACTTTTTTTAAAAAAAATTAAGAAACAATTTCGAAAAGAAAAAATTTAAAAAAAAACTTTTTTATAAAAAAATTTCGAAAAAAAAAATTAATTTTTAAGTGTAAATTGGTGAGGGTATCAGATTCGGCACAGCCGAATATAGCTCTCTTACTTGTTTTTTTCTTAATTTTAATATGAAACTTGGTCAATTGTTTGATCCTCTTAATTTTTAGCTTTTTTGTTGATTTTTATATGTTTTTTTATTAATTTTGTTCAGTTTTTTGTGTAACAAACTTCAGACAAGGTTAAATTAAATATAATCTGTCGCCTCACTCTCTCTTTCTAGCTGTGGTTCGCGGTTCCAATTGTAATCAGCAGGTTATACAAACATGTATTTGTTTTGTTTACATGTCAGTTTGTAATTCATTTATTTACTTTCATTTGACAGTGTGTTTGTGTTTGTTTACCTTTCATAAACAATGTTGCCATATTGTAACTTTAAACATACCCTTTAAATTGTTAAAGAATATTACAAATTGTAACCAAATACGTTTAATATTTGCAATACGAAAATGTAATTAGGCATTTATATATGAAATTTAAATTATTTTAATTTCTCCAAAAAAAAAAAATTTATCTTTTAACAAATGAATGCTCTATTTTACTGTTTCTTCATATTTGTTTGTGTTTCCATCAATTAAACTTTTTTATTATAAATTAAGTTTGAAAAGTTCTTGATCTAAGAGAGTACATATGAAAATATTGTGAAATCGTCTATTGTGGCCGTTAAAATAATTTTCAAATTTTCGAAAATATATTTATTTTGCTATTTTTTTATAAAACTACAAAATATGTATTGAAATTTTTAATTTTTTTTACAGCTGCCCCGAATTTCAAACAGGTAAATCCTGCAAACGCATTGCCGGTGACAGCTCCAAGCCGTATCCCCAGTGTTGTCCCAAGCCTGAATGTTAACATTAAATGTATATTGTCGATTTTGAAGGATTTACATGTATAAAAAAAATAATTTCAATAAAAATTCCAAAAAAAAAATATTGCAAAAGAAAATTTTCAAGTTTTTTTTTTTAAAAAATACGATTCTCATATCCAAATACCATTTACCATATTTAAAATTCCGTTTGTAATTGCTTTTATATGTATTTATTTTTGAACTTAAAGAGCACAAATATATGTACATATTTTCCGGTTTTTCAAAAATGTTTCTATTGTATTTATGAGTTTTAACTTCTGCTCATACACCAAATTTATATTTAACCTAGTGAAATATAGTACATATAAAGCTCTTGTTGGTCAAGGTCAATTAAAAAATTTTGCTTTTTGATAAGAAATTCTTAGGAAATCTTGAAACCAAGTTTATTTTTTTGTTTGAAATTTATAATTTTTAGAAAAGATAAGACTTCAAGCTTAGTACCTTTGTTTAGTATATTTCCAGTATTTTAATCTTTTAATTTTGTTTTCCTTAAACATTTAATTAGTTTTTATTAAAATGTTTAAGCAACGACAAGTATTTTTAGCATTATTGGCTGTAGTTGCTGTAAATGCAATGGGCTTCAGTTTACAGTACAAGGGAAATATGAGACATCCAGGTAAGGGGATGTGAAAGGAGAAACTTTTTCAAAATATTCAAATTTGTTTCAGAATTTTCATTCTAAAGCATTTCAAATTAAATTTTGAATAAGTAAGAGAGCTATATTCGGCTGTGCCGAATCTTATATACCATTTACCAAATTATACTTCAAAATAAAAATTTTAGATATTTTTACAAACAAAATTAATTTTTTTTCCAAAGTTGTTTTTTTAATTTTTTGGAAATTTTAAAATTTTTTTTTTTTAAATTTAAAATTTTTTTTTAAATTTAAATTTTTTTTTTTGTTTTTTAATTTTTTTTAATATTTAGCGAAAAAAAATTGTTGGTGAAAAAAAAATCGGGTTAAAAAATATTTTTTCCGATTTTGACCCATTATATGTAGGTCCAACTTAATATAGTTGAAAATGACGTCGTTACAAAGGTCTTTGAAATATCTATCATTAGATATCCATATTGTCTATATTAATGACTTAGTAATCCAGATATAAATCAAAAATAGTTCAAAATTCGAGGTTGTCCTGGTTTTTTCCTTATATCTCAGCCATTTGTGGGCCGATTATGTCGATTTTAAACCGAGCCTGAAGAATTCCGGATATATAGATGTATGAATCGTGTATGTAAGTTATTTGGGCACTTCGGAAAATTTGATTTCAACAGACATGGCTCAATTGGATCCAGAATATATATACTTTATAGGATCGGAAAATTATATTGTGGAAATTACAAACGGAATGACAAACTTATATCTACCCTTCTCACGGTGATTTTTAATATTTAAATTGAGATACTTTTAATTAATTTTGATACGACTTGTAATTTACGGTCGTTATTTAAAGTGTTAGTTAAAAATGACGATATGGCAACATCGCTAAAAAAAGGTAAACAAAAACAAACCAAAGAAGAACCAATCAAAACAAAGTAAATGAAGGATATGACAGTTAGATTACAATTGAAACTGCTGACGGCAAACCACAGCAAAACAGAGAGCGATGCTTTATAATTAAGCAAACACAAGATTTTTTAATATAAATAATAGAATAAAATGTATAAAAATAGAAATGAATGAAATTAGATCAAAATAATATTAAAATTTAGAAAAAATAATAAAATTGTCGACAGCATTTAATATGACAAAGTTATGGTCATATTAAGCTAAGAATTTATTAATTAAAAAAAGTAACTGCCTGTTTCTCTAAATGAGAACACCAAATAAATTTTTAAATTTTTTATTGTTTTCAATATAAAATACGAAAGAAAATGTTCGTTCGCATTTAGAGAAACAGGCAGAAGTGTAGTTTTTGTTTAGTTATTTGTTATTTAGGGAAAATTTTCTAAATTGTTTTATTCCAAGGCCACAAAATATTTTTTTTTTAAATTTAACTATTTGTATATTTATTTAAGAAAATCATTAAAATAATAAGCATTCCACTTAAATTAATTTATTGCTAATATTTTGTTTCTCTTTATCACAGAACTCCCTAACCATTGCTATTTTACCGAACATGACCTCACCATACCCATCAATGAGACTGTTTACCCTACAAATCTAAAGTATACTTGTGTTAAAGTGTTATGCCGCGAAGATTTTGTGCTGGAAATTAGACAGTAAGTTGAAAATATTAGTTTTCACACAAAATTGTAATCACAACTTCGAATTAATTAATTAAATTTGAGCTTAATTCACTAAAATTTAAATTTTTTTTGTTTCCATTACAGTTGCCAAAACCTAGACCCCCATCACATTTGCCAACATACAGCCTATGATTACACTAAACCCTATCCAGACTGCTGTCCCATTGTCACTTGTGAGGATAGAGTATATCGCAGTGAAAATTACTAGAAAAATCTAAAAAAATATTTAAAACAAAATGCAGCTAAAAATAATGAAAGTTTTTTTTTGGTTTCTTTATAGCGTTTTATTTTAATTTAAACGATTTAAACACTTTTAACTTTTATAAACTTTTACCGTTTGTTTACTTTGACGCCGGCACATAAACCGGCTTTTATATCTCCCTACTTTTCTGAGACTTTTATGCTAATTTTTTTTAAGAAATTCAAATAAAAATTTTGGAAAAAAAACGTTTCCAACAAGCGTGTATAGCATTAAATTGTAAAACCAAAATAAAATGTGTTTGTTTTAATAATTATTATGACTATATTATTGATGTATATTTGTTTCAGTTGAAATACGTAAACAATTGGGAAAAAAGATTCATAAATAAATATTAATGTTTAGCAAAATATTAAAAAAAAACAATATACAGTAGCTGTTAACACTGCTTCCATAAGAAATTTTGAAAGTTGAAAATTATTTAGGGTTAATTTCATCATAAACTATTAAAAGTAAGATTAAGATTTAACAGACATTTAACCACTTAATAGAAAAAATCACAACACAATTGGAATTTTGCTGATGATACTTTTCAACAACAGCAGCCCTGATCCAAGAACTGATAAAATCAATGATAACTCACCAATATACTAGAAAATAATTGTTTTTGAACTCCGGATCACTTTTTTCTTTATTGCATCAATAATTTAAGCAAAAAAACTCGTAAAACTATCCTTTCTATTAACAAGGGAAGAAATTTACTTTTCTTCTTCTTCTTATAAGTTCGATTCACTATAAACTGTCTTTCACTTCAGGGATGGAAAGTGGAAAAAACAATATTTGTTTTACCCTCAGCACACCTGTTACAACAACAGATAAATTCAAATATAACACACCAAAATACTAAAAAAATAATAGTTTTTGATCCTCAGGCTCACTTTTTTAAATAGCCCCAATAATTTAAGCAAAAAAAACTCGCAAAAAGGGAAAGAAATTTCATTTTCTTGTTCAGTTTATAATGCTATTCACTATAAATTGATATGTTCTTCAGGGATGGATAGTGACAATTTTTGTTCTGCCCTTAGCAGAGCAGTTACAACAACAGATAAAATCAAATATAATCCACAAATATACTAGAAAAATCATTTTTGATCCTCAGAGTCACTTTTTATTAAATGCTTCAATAGTTTAAGCAAAAGCACTCAAAAAATAAATTCTATTTACAAAGAAAGAAATTTACTCTTCTTTTTAAAAGAGCGATTCACTATAAATTGTTATACAATCCAGGGAAGGCAAGTGAAAATAATTGTTTTTCAACAATATTTAAAGGATTTTAATAAAAAAAAAATATGATTTTATTTGAAAAAATTTAAAAAAATTGCCAATTAATCTTCTAATTTTGGAAATGGTGTAATTTTTTTTTTTTTAAGATTAAGCTTATTTTTGTTGATCTTGTCATCTAAAACTTACTAAAAAAACAAAAAAATTCTCACACACATGTATGCATACCTACTTAGTAAACTACTTGCACCCCGAATTTGACCTTAAAGCCCAGTATAAATAGCTGATCACTTCTAACTATTGATAATCAGTTGTTTTCAAGAACTTAAACCGGACACATCATTAAGATTAAAAAAGCAAATAAACATGAAGAGCTTCCTATTAGTTTTGTGCGCAATTTTGGCTGTTTTCGCTTTTGCTCAAGGTAATTAATTTAATTTGTTTATGAAATTTCTTATTATTGGGTAATTAATTTTAAATTATGTTGTCTTATTTTAGCCGATGAATGCAATATTGAAGGTCATGTTGTTAAGGTAGGAGAAACCTACTCCCTGCCCGGTAAATGTACTGAAATCAAATGTAATGGACCTAATGCTTTCTCCGCCAAAACGTAAGTGCTATTCTTTGTTAATTGATTTCAATGAAATAATTACCTATTAAAAGGAATTAAACAAGTTAAAAGAATTTTAATATTTAACTTATTAAACATATCAAGTTAAATTTGTGATGAAATTTTTGAATTAAACCATTTTTGAACTTTTTTAAGAAAATTGTAATTTCGAACATTCAAAATTATGTAAAAAATGGAGATAAAATCTATAATTTTCATTCTCAAATGGTTTACAAACATAAAATCCCCATTTGGTCCATTTTAAACAATTTCGAATTTAAGTTCGAATTTTCGAACATAGTCCCAAATGTGTTAAATTTAAAATTTTGTAACAAATAAAATAAAATTATAATGCAATTTAAAAATTTTTTACATTTTAACTATTTTCGAATTTTTTTTAAAGAAAATTGTAATTTCGAACATTCAAAATTATGTAAAAAATGGTGATAAAATTTATAATTTTTATTCTCAAATGGTTTACAAGCATAAAACCCCCATTTTGACCATTTTAAACAATTTCGAATTTAAGTTCGAATTTTCGAACATAGTCAAAAATGTGTTAAATTTAAAATTTTTTAACAAATCAATTAAAATTATAATGAAATTTTTAAATTTGTTTAAGTTAAACTATTTTCGAACTTGTTTTTAAGAAAATTGTAGTTTCGAACATTCAAAATTATGTAAAAAATGGCGATAAAATTTATAATTTTTATACTCAAATAGTTTTCAAACATAAAAAACCCCATTTTGTCCATTTTAAACAATTTCGAATTTAAGTTCGAATTTTCGAACATAGTCCCAAATGTGTTAAATTTCAAAAACAAATCAAATAAAATTATTATGAAATTTTTAAATTTGTTTAAGTTAAACCATTTTTGAAATTCTTTTAAAGAAAATTTTAATTTCGAACATTAAAAATTATGTAAAAAATGGTGATAAAATTTATAATATTTATTCTCAAATGGTTTACAAACATAAAAACCCCATTTTGGACAATTTAAACCATTTCGAACTTAAGTTCAAATTTTCGAACATAGTCCAAAATGTGTTAAATTTCAAATTTTGTAACAAATAAAATAAAATTATAATGAAATTCTAATTTTTTTTTTTAAATTAAACTATTTTCGAAATTTTTTTAGAGAAAATTGTAATTTCGAATATTAAAAATTATGTAAAAAAGGTGAAATATATTGTAAAATTTATTCTCAAATGGTTTACAAACATAAAAAAACGCATTTTGGTCTTTTTAAACCATTTCGAATTTTCGAACATTGTCTAAAGTAGTTATTTTGAAATTATATGTCAATTAAAATAATGTATTTAGCTAAATTTTTAAAACTTAATAACAAAAATACTTTTTCTTTACAGCTGCCCAGATGTGCAATCCTTGAAACCCTGCAAATATATACCCCAAGACAATTCCAAACCTTATCCTCAATGCTGTCCCCGTCATGAATGTTAAGCTATGAATTTGTATTTTGTAAATTAAGATGTTGATAAAGTGAAATAAATAACAAAAAAATCAAATTTTAAAAAGTTTTTTTTAAATTTTGAATAAATTATAAAAATAAAGAAAATTTTTCTGAAAAAATTTAAAGATTTTGTTTTATTATTCAATACTTTATTTCAATATTTTTGTGTTTTTGTTATTTTATAAATACATACTTTTTCTTACACATAAATATATATGGTTTGTTTTAGTTGCAAAAATTTTTCTATATTGTTAAATATTTAGTTGTTTTTTATTGTTTATAAACATTTGTCCCATATAAATCGTATACAATTAAAAATTAAATATATTTTTCCTGTTGACTATATAAATTTTCAAACAATTTATAATTTTTGTCTTTATTTTTTTTTTGTAATAAGTGTAAAAGCTTAATAGTTTTTTTTTTGTTTTCTTAATAATTATATTAATTTTCAAATATTAATATATAAATTTTGAGAAAAACCTGAGCTAATCTAGGCTAGTGTTTATAATTTTTCGCTTTTTTTTTAAGTGGACTTATAAAATTTCGAAATAGAATTTTTCAGTTGCAGATTTTACTACATTAAACAATAAGTAGTGTAGCATACCTTGAGGCTAAATGAAAATTTTGCGAAACAAGTAAGAGTGCTATATTCGGCTGTGCAGAATATTATATACCCTTCACCAAAGTATAGTTTGGTGAAAAAACTAAAATTCAAACAAAAAATTCAATTTCGAACAATGAAAATTATAAAAATTTTGGTTTAAAATATTAAAAATTGGTAAAATGAGGTTTTCAAATGCATTTAAAAAGTTTAAAATCTTTTTTGGAACAATTTAAAATTTTTCGAACTTAAGTTCGAATTTTCGAACATAACTCAAAATGTAGAAATTTCATATTTTGAACATAAATTTATTAAAAACAAGTTAAAATTTCAACAATTCCGACAAAATATTGATTTCGAACTAAAAATTTTTGAATATTTTAATTTCGAACATATTGAAAATCAGTTAATTTTTAAAAAAACTATTTAAAAGTAACGAAATTATGTAACAAATTTTAATTTTTCTTTCTTCTTTTTCTTTATTTTGAACAAAAATGAAGAAATTTTCAATTTCGAACATTGAAAATTATGAAATTTGTTCAATCATTTTTTAAATAACGTTAAAATTTTCATTTAAAAAGTTGAAATCTCATTTTTGACAACTTTTAAAATTTCGAACTTAAGTTCGATTTATCGAACATATTTCAAAATATTGAAATTTCACATTTGTAACAGAAATTTGGTAAAAACAGGATGTGAAATATTAATAATTTTAACAAAAAAATTAATTTAGTATTGAAAAACTTCAAATATTTTAATTTCGAACTTAAAAACATATTTTCGAACATCATCAATTTTATAATAACTACTTTAAATTAACGAATTTATTTAACAAATTTTAATTTTTCGATAAAAAAAATCAAATTTTGAAAAAATTTTCGAATATTTCTCAAAATTAAGAAATTTCCATTTTATTACCCAACATTTTTTAGAAACATGTTAAAATTTTAATTATTCCCAAATAAAATTTGATTTAGAACTAAAAATTTAAAAAAAAATGTTTTAAATAAAAAAAAAACTAAAAATTTCATTGAGAAAAATCATTTATATATATTTTTGGAATAAAAACAATATTAAATTAAAAACTAATTACAAAAATAAAATGAATTAAGACTGTCTTTTTTTGTGTTTAAAATTTTGCATAAAATTACCCAAACAAAAAACACAACAATTCATTTGATAAAAATCATAAACAATTACAATTTCAGCGTACGTAATTAAAATAAAAGTAAAATGTTGAAATACAAAATACAACTACAATTAAAATAGCCTAATTCACAAACAAAATCTTTCATTCGATATTAAGAAAGAGGCTATAAAACTAAAAACTATTTATATAGAGCTAAAATTAAAGACAAAGTTAGGAAATAAAACCCAGGACTAATCTTGTAAAGAATCAATAGTACTTGTTAAAGAGTTCGAAGAGGACGTAAGTAAATCTCATTGACGTGCCGAACGTTCGGTTTCCATTAGGCATTCACGTACTAGTATGCGGGCATGTACAATGCCACGTTTCAGACGTTCCGTTGAAGTACGCGATCCCGTATATGTGGGCCGTATATCACGACCCATTTCTTCGATGATAGCCAACAGTTGGGCGTATTTGGTGAGGCCATTATTTTGTGCATTGTTTTGGCTAGCAGAGGCCAGCAGGTTGGAGTTTGAGGTCATGGCTGTTGTCATGTTAGATGAATGGGTGTTTGTTAAGATTAGGGGTGAAGTTGATTGTGGATATTTGAGAAGTGAGGGTGTGGAGACACCACCACCACCATTTGAGGTAATGCTAACATTATGGTTTGTATTTGGTATGGGTGTCATGGACAGTTGTGAGGCCAATTGTGATGACAAGATCGAGGAGTTGCGGGGATTAGCTGGCGTCAAGGTAATGGAGGGTGAGGCTGTAGTATTTGCTTGCTGTTGCAGTAAAGCTAATTGGGCTTGCAACTGTTGGGTGTACTGCAAAGCTGCTGCCGCCACTGCTGCATTTGAGGTATTACCACTGGCCACGGCCGCCGCCACTTGACTTAGTTGCTGATGATAGTCTCGTTCGCGCTTAGAATGGCCATACATATCCCGGCCACTGGACGAGTGTCCCCCTCTAATATCATCCCGCTCATTTGAGCTCATGTTGTGGGAATGACGATCACGCGGCGTATGATGTATTGCGGAGATTTGTATTTGAGGCTGCTGTTCACGCTGTTCCCGTTGCTGCTGATAGTTGTAGAAATTTTGTACCTGTGACCGTGGTATTGGGGTCACAGTGACGTCACTCAATTTGGATTCTACAGCTTGTATGTCCATTATATCCATGTTATCTACACTTTATTCTTTAAATTTCTTCCAAGAAATTGCTACACAAGTTTAAATATTTGTTAAACTCTTTAGTTTTACTTAAAATCACTAGTTTTTTTGGTTTTTTTCGCACAAAAGTTTTGGTGTGTTTTGGTACAATGCAATTTTATTTTGTTGGAGAAAAGTATTTTCTGTAAATGTCAAACGTAGTAGAAGGAAAAAAGAAACACAGTGTACAAAAGTGTTGTTGTTTATATGAATAACGGGTAATTGTTTTGTTTACAATTTGGAAATAGTAGCAGGGTTGAAACAGATAGTAGTAGGACAATAAAGAAATACACTGAGCAAATGTAATGGTTGTTTTTAATTATAAAATATAAAATTTATTAATAAATGCTTTTTCTATTAAAAAAAATGAAATATCGTATAAATATTTCAACTAATTTATCTATAAAAAGAAATTTACAAACTTTATTTACCAAATAAAACAAATTTATTGCAGTAATTCACTAAGACAACAATTTTTTACTTAGCGGACAATTGCTTAACATAACAAATTTCGGAACATTGCAAAAAGGTTTCTAAACCATATTGTATTTTAGAATAAATTATGAAAATATACACTCCCAATAAACCAGAAAACGATATGATAGCAAAAAGTAATTTACACGGGGTGTTTGTCAGTCATGGTAAAAGTCAAATTGTCAATCAGATAAGGTTTACATGTGTTCTCGTCGTAGAATTATTTTTTTTTTGGGTTTTTTAAACCCAGCATGTTCTCATCAAATCCTCTACATAAGATTGTTTTTAAAAAATACTGTTTCTTTGTCATTTGATGTAAAATATTGTTTTATTTTTAAAAAAATTCCAAGAAAAGTTTAAAATAAAATGTCTAGATCTTCCGGCTAGATTAAATCTAGCTAAATGAAAATAAAATCGCTAGTTCTAGCCAGAAAATGACTAAATTGGCAACCTTGCATGTCATACTCCTTGGTGCAACTCAAGGCGAAAACACAAGATAATTTGACAGCTCAAACATCTAAACAACATTAATCAGCTGTGCTATTAACACCACCTGGTATTTAAATTCGCCTTGGTGCAACTATTTAAATAAAATTAACGGTACTTGTCTGACACTAAATATAAAAACACAAACATATGAATAAAGGAAATCAGCTGTTTGGCAAGTAACAGTAATAATGGCAAAATAAACGTGGAAAAACATAAACATTGATAAATTTGTACTCGAGTGCAAGAATTTAAAAAAGGAAATAAACCTGTACGAAAACCTTAAGAAAATCCGCCCTAAAAAAAACATAGATTTTTTTAATAGTTTTATTTACTATCATTAGACAATTTTCGGTTGTCGAGGTAACTGTCATGAAGGCGACGGTTGGTTTTATAATTGTAACAAAATAATAAAAAAAAAGAGAAAAAGTGTGTAAAAGAAGAAAAATAAAACTACCACAAAAAAAAGTACAAAGAAAAATATGAACACTAAATAAGCAAAATACAAAAAGAAAGAAAAAAACTTGTGCCTGATTGAAAAAACGAAATACAAGCTGTTTTAGTTTTTAAGTAGGGGCCGCTCTAAAGCAGTGATGTTCAAAAATAAAAATGAAGATATTTGGTGAGAGAGCTACCCAGCAAACATAATGTCAAACACTTAAAATAACAACAAAATGAAGAAAGTTTAAATTTAGAATTTTTGTCAAATAAAACCAATTTATTAAATGAATATAATTTAAATTTTATGGAAATGAAAGAATATACATTATACGGCCGAAATACTCTCAAATTTTTTATTTATTTTTAACTTTGTTTTTTTGTGTTCAATTGTAATTGAAACGCGTGTGTTTGCTATGCTTCATCCAAAAACCAACCAACAACAATGCTTATTGAATTTCTGAAAAAATGAGACATTTATTAACAAATGTGTTTAAATTTTTTAAACAATTGTTGTATGGGATGAACATCACTGAGAGTCTAAAGGCAGCGGCACTAATAACAGCATACAAATAATAGTAGTAGTGTGACACAAGCATAAAAAATAATAATACAAAAAAAATATCAACTAATAATGCCGATACACTACTATAATACAATTGATTTGATTACCATTTTAGGAAATATTTAATTGAAAAAAAAAATCAAACGTAAAGAATTAATTAATAAAGCAAAAGTGTGAAAATAAAATTGTTATTAATTTTATATTAAAACAATATCAGTGAGAGTGTAACGTAATAAATAAAGGGGTTTGTTTAATAAAATTATTAAAGAAAACTAAGTTTTCTTTGAAAAAAAGTTGAAAATATCTACATAAATGCAAAAAACTTTATATTACTCTTTTTTTTGGCTTGATTCATTATATATGACTTGCATAAGACTTTAATTACAATTTTCTGTGGTGTTTTATATACATATTTGTTACCTTTTTTCCATTATAATGTAGATTTTCTTTGTTTTCATTCATCTGCCACTTCCTCTTTGTTGTAAGTTTTATTTTCATAGTTGTTGGTTCAATTTCCATGCAATGTAACCAACCAAAAATGTTTAATGTAAATTTTCCAACAAATACTAAAACTCACTTCATGGCTTCATGGTTGCAACAAAAGCGACAAGCGACAGAGCTGCATTGGTATGGTATTCAGGCAGCTGCCCAAAACCTTAGTCTCGTACAGCTCACTTGGGTCCAATAAAAGTTCCCTTTGTGATATCTGAAAGGAGAGTGAAAAACGGAAAAAAATAAAATGGAAAAATAAGTTAAAAGAAAAGTGAAATCTATAGAGTCATAGTGAAGTTTGCAAGAGTAGAGTGTATATGGAAAAGAGAAGGAGGAGAGGGGTTAAGAATTCAAAGAATTCGAAAACCAAGGCCATCATAGGATGGCTGCTGGGTCCCTAGGTACAGTTTGCATGTCCGGTCTTATCAACCATCCACTTTCCCTGATAATGTCGTCTATCCACTCTATCCCCTTTTTGGACCCATCCGTATAGATTGAGACGGGTAGACCACCAGCAAACTCCATACTGGATGGGATTGTGAAACCGAAATTCCTCAGGAAGAAGGGTTTACGGTGCAGTACAATTACATTGGAAGAATTTTCGAGGACAGCTGACCTGCTGCAACAACTACACATTCTTGATATATTTTAAATCATCCACATTTTTTTCTCACATCTGATAAATCTTGGTATTACTATCACAGAAACGGGAGTTTAACTAATATCTTGTTGACCTTATGAAAAGTTGTAATAATACTTGTGGTCGGTCGCTTACATTGTGTTTTTTTAACTCTCCGTGCTATATTATCTCCCAAATGTTTGTTGTTGTTTGCTTTTGTTTTAGGGTTTTTTTTGGCCAACACTCAAACTTGGCTTTTTTTAAACATCTGTTACTTGTTTTTCACATAAATGGCTTTATTTATAAAACTTTTTTAATTAAAACTAATAAATTCCTTTGCGCAAACAAATAAATATTTTCCCCAACTTTAAAACTCTGTTAAAAACCTTTTACAGACTTCACAAACTGTCAAATAACGAAAAAAGAAACTCCAAAACTGTTGTTGCACTTCCATATGTTTGTTTTTGTACAATTATCTCTTTGTGTTTGCGGTTAAATCTTTTGTGTATGTGTGTTTATCTCAAAAATATTCGTTAATTTTATGTGGCCGTATTTTTTTTTTATTACATTGCATAAATCTCATTGCGGCATTTCTTTTGTATTTTATGCATTTTTTTTCCTCTTTATTTAATTGCCCACCCAATTGTATTGTAATTTCGAAAAATAGCATCACACTAATATAGGTGTGAGAAAAAAACATGCAATTCAAAAGAAAACAACAAAAAAATGAGTGCAAATCATAACAGGGTTGTTAAAATTTGCGGCGAATTCATAAATTTAGCGATTTTTTAGTACCTTTTTGAGCATATATGCTAAATAAGGGAAAATAAACAAATAACAACATAACCCAGTGAACAATATTAACAAAATACGTAAACATAAGTTGCAAAATCTCATATATTTTTAATTATAAAATAGTTATAACAACTATGACTGAAATATCTTTTTTCTTTAGTAAAATATTAATAATATTTGTTCAAATACTCATAAAAATAATATAATTAAAAAAAACCGTTACATTTAAACAGTTTCGAATCGGTAGCCAACTTTGATTCAAAATTGTTTGCTGGGCAATAAATAAAAAATTTAAAAAAAAAGTAATTTCTCAAATTAAATTTTCAAATTGTTCACTGGGTAATGAATACAAAGATTTTTTGTCAATTTCAAAGTAAGCTTATAAATAAAATTCAGTTATATAAAATCTTAAATAAAACAATATTCGGTTAAAAAAAGAATTTATTATTATAAAAAAAAATTGCGATACTGTTGAAAATACTAAATAGTCTGCTACCTAATTTTGCAACATTGCTAAATTCTTGCATTTGTAACAACCCTGGGTGACATCACATTACAACAACACCAGAAAAAACAAGCACAAAGAGAGCATATAAAGAAAGAGAATAACAATTCGCCGCCATTTTTGCTTTGCAATTTGTCAGTTGAATTTTCGAATTAAGAGCGAATTACTGTGTGTGTTGCCACTACTACAGCAACATTATTATAGTTAATACACGAATTATTTTTGTTGTTTAATACCGCCACAGCTTTGCAGCTGTTTTGTTTTTTATTTTTTTAATTTTATTAACCAACAAGCTTTGTGAGTAATCATCTTAACGGTCTGAACACAAAAAAAAATCTTTAAGTTAAAATTAATTAAACAAAAAAAAAAAATTATAGTGTATGGAAATAAAATAACAACAATTTTAGTGAAACCCCCACACACATTACAAAAAGCAAAAACAAAAAGCATTACAAACAAGGAGGAGACACAGAGGTAGAGTAAAATAAAACACGAAACTGTCAAATATAGAAAAATTTGCGACAAGAAGGAAGTGTTTTTTTTATATCGAATAAAGTGGAAGAGTAATTGAATTTGTTTGCCTTTAAAAAAAAGAAAGAAATAGTTTTAAAGAAAGAAAAAGTAAATTAATAAAATTTAGATTATTCGCAGAGGCGTTACAGCAAAATAACGTATAAAATTCACACAAAACTCCAATTAATACAAATTTCTCAAAAAAAAAAAAAAGTTTTTTTTGGGTTGATTACTAACACCACTGCAGCAACA
Source organism: Calliphora vicina (assembly GCF_958450345.1). Lineage (NCBI taxonomy): Eukaryota > Metazoa > Arthropoda > Insecta > Diptera > Calliphoridae > Calliphora > Calliphora vicina. The sequence goes on along the minus strand of NC_088783.1, from coordinate 113,192,849 downwards.
ACAACGAAAGCGGTGAGTTTTTTTGTTGTAGTTTTGTGACACCAAACCAACGTCACTTTTAGTTCATTTTAATTTTATAATTTACTCTTTGGTGGCTTAAAAATAAAAAATTAAATAAAAAAAAAATATTGTTAAAGAATTGAAGTCATACAAAAACGTACACTAATTTTAATATTGTATTGCAATCCATTTTTAAAACAGTGTGTGTAAATCTGTGTGTGCTGCCGCTAAAGATTGTGCTCTCTGACAACAACTGCTGTTGCTGGTACAAAAAAAAGCTGGTTGCCATTCAAGTGAACCTACGCCAAAAATATATAGAAAAAAAACAACAACAACAATAATTTAAACTAACAACTCCCACTATGGAATTCATTACGATTGGGCAGAGTGTCAATATAAAACGTACCGACGGCCGTGTACATCCCGCGGTCGTCTCGAAAATCAATGAATCGGGCAAATCCATAACAGTGGAATGGTACGAACGCGGCGAGACCAAAGGCAAGGAGGTAGAGCTGGATGCTATACTCTCCCTGAACCCTGAAATACTCGATCAGGCCGAACAGGAAACATTGCATACAGCACCGGAACCCAAAAAAGTGGCTACAGCACCCATAAATCTTTCACGTAATGCAACACAAGGTGCTATAGGTCATCGTACAAGTCGCGCCACTATAAATGCCTCCAATATCTTGTCGTCTGCCTCAGTGGCCGAGCATGTTGAAAATATACCACCTCAACCACAACCACCTACCACAGGAATAGTACGCTCTCGTACCACCAATAATGCCTCACGTTTAGCCTCGGCCACCAATTCGGGTACCGCAGGTCTTACCAATACCTCCTCCGTAGGCAATACTACGTCTTATGGTGGTGGTGGCGGTGGCGTTGGTATCAGCCGCGGTGTTGTTGCAGACAGTAATGCCTCAAATTCCGTAGCCACTGGTAATGTTGGTGCTCGTCGCTCCTATGTGGTGAAAGAGGTGGAACGTCTTAAGGAAAATCGTGAGAAACGTCGTGCCCGCCAAGCTGAAATTAAAGAGGAGAAGACCGCCTTAATGAATCAAGATCCCGGCAATCCGAATTGGGAGACCGCACAAATGATACGAGAATACCAATCAACCCTCGAGTTTAATCCTTTGATTGATGGCCAGGCCGTCGAAGATCATCAAATTACGGTGTGTGTGCGCAAAAGACCGTTATCACGCAAAGAGGTGAATCGCAAAGAGATCGATGTGATTTCGGTGCCACGCAAGGATACTCTAATTGTTCATGAGCCGCGCAACAAAGTCGATTTAACAAAATTCTTGGAAAATCACAAATTTCGCTTCGACTTTGCCTTCGATGATCGCTGTGACAATGCCATGGTTTACAAGTGAGTAATTGTGTGTTTTTTTTTCCTAGGTTTATTATTATAAACAGCTGATGGTTTATAAAAATCAAATATGAATAATTAGTTATTTATGAATTATTTATGAATTATTATTTTCTTTAGAAATTTTAGAACTAACGATAGATTTCCTTAAGAAATTTTGAGCTACTGAGTTTTTTATTTCAGAAATTTCAAGGTCGTAAAATTTTTTTTTTTAAATTTTAGTCTAATGAGAGATACCTTTATGGAATTTATGGAAAATTTAGATAAACAGGTTTTAAGGAAAATTTGATCTGTCATTAAGGAATTTTCAGCTGTCAAGAGATTTTTTTAAGACATTTTAAATTGTTTTATAGAAATTTCAGTCTAATGAGACATAAATAGAGAGATTTAGGTAAATTTTAGCTGTTGAGAGATTTCCTTCTTCAGGAATTTTAAAATTAGCGAGAGATTATTTTAAGAAAAAGTAAGCTAAAAGGATTTTCCATAAAAAATATTGAACTGGGAAAAGATAGATTCAATGGATTTCAAAGATGTTTTTAAATTGTCATTGAAAGTATTAAAATAGTAATTTTAAAATGCTTCAAACTGTTTCTAAATAAATTTAAAGAATTTCAAAGTTAGGATTTCTTCTAAATCTTATTTTTTTTTTGTTAATTTAAAGAATTTCTAAGTATTTTTTTTCAAAATCTCATTTTGGGAATTTGTAATTTTGAAACGTTTTGAACATGTTTCTATTTATTTTTGGGTATTCAAAATCCCCTATTTGGGAATTTATTTAATTCTACAATTTTGTAATTTTGAAATGTTTAAGCATGTTTCTAAAGGAATTAAAGAATTTTCAAAGGATTTTTTTGTAATCCCATTTTGGGCATTAAAAATTCCCTATGTAGGAATTCGTTAAAATCCAATTTTTTTTATTATTTTTAAACGTTTAAACATGATTTTAAGAGAACCTAAGTATGTTTAAGTAATTTTCTTAAAAATTTTCAAATTCCCATTTTGGGTATTTAAAATCCACAATTTAGGAATTTAATTAAATCTAATTTTTGGTTATTTTGAAAAGTTTAAACATGGTTTTAAGAGAATCTAAGTATTTTTAAGGATTTTTTTTACGATTTTTTCAAATTCCCATTTTGGGTATTTAAAAATTCCAATTTGGGAATTCATTTAAATCTAGAATTTTATTATTTTCAAATGTTTAATAGGCTTTTTGAGAGATTCTAAGCATTTTTAAGTAATTTTTTTGTTGAGATTTTTTTCAAATTCCCATTTTGGGTATTATAAATCCCCAATTAATTTTGCTAATTTGAATATTTTTGAAACATATTCAATTGATTTCAATAATTTGTATGGTATTAAATTAAATTTTTCTAAACATTTCATTTAGAAACATTTTTAAATGTTAAAATTTAAACATTTTTCTTTAAACACTGTGATTTTTGTTGTGTTTGCTTTATTTAAAATCAATAAAGTAACCTTGTTTAATATTGCTACATCATTTTACTTGTTACATTAAGTTAAATAACATTCCTTAAAAGTCAATATTTATAAATATAAAATATGTACTATGATGTCTTGCTTTTTTGCCATTGAAAGAGCTAAACAACAGCTGATTGATCTTATTGACACAAAAAAAAAAGAAAAGATACGTTGAATTTGAAATAAAATGTACATAGTATATTACTTTATGAATGAGAGAATTTGAGTCTTGTCTAGATACAGCAATACAAAGAGATACAAATAAATATTGCAAAAACAGATAAAATACCATACATTGTCGACGTCGCCACAGTCAGTCATCATCATCATAGTCTCTGCGAAATGATTAGTCATACAACTAAGCTTAACTGCTAACTACCATTCTTTCTTTTCCCTCCTCTTATACTCTTTGCTTCTTGTGTGCTCCTCATACATATATTATTTTTCTTTTTTTACTTTTTCTTTAATTAACCAAAAGCCAACAAAAAAAAACTGTCTTTAAGTCAGTTCGTTTTCAATTCAATTTTTGTTACACTATGGCTGTAGTTATGGATGGGAGTTTTTAAGGCTGGCTTTGAAATAAATACAAATTCAATTGCACATTTAATTAGATTCTCATATAAAACTTGTTGTTGTTGTTTTTGACACCAAAAGAGAGCTATAGTGTCTGGCTGACATACCTTCGGTACCTAGAAACCCCGGCTATATGATTATATTTTTCTTATTAGTTGCTTTGTATATTGTATATATTTTTGTTTATATTTCTTTTGTTTTGCTGTGAACTGGTTTAATCTTTGCACAATATGTTTATTATACATTTCCTTATAAATGATTTAAAAAATATTGATCGTTATGAGTGATGATGATGACTAAACCGGGAGAGAAAACATGTGTTGTATAGTAAAGAGAGTGTGTGCATGCATATTTACTTCCGAGTATTAACTGCTTTACTTTTATTAGAAAGTCTTGGTTGTTTTTTTGTTTTTTCAGTCATTTGGCTAAAGGTTAATCTATGTTTTCTTTTGCTTTAAGAATAGACATTTAATAATTGTGGTTTAGAAATTACTCGTATTTATAATTGTTTGTGGTTCAGGGGTATTTTTAAAGAAAACTATGTATTTCTAAGATTTATTGAGATTACGTGTATTTGCCAATAGAAATGTTTCTTTTATGAATATAAATTTAAGGTCTTTGGAATTTGTTTTAAATGAAATGAGAAAAATTGGTCCTTCGAACCCTTAAGCTGTTCACAAATGAAGACATATTGAAATAGTATGAATTAGCAGGTCAATAGATTATAAAAATATTATTTTATATGGAAGAATGCCTCAAAGTAGATCCTTTGTTACCTATTAAAAGGTAACAATTTGCAACAGAATCATAAGATACATCTTTCGTGTGGGAATTCTTCATCATGTAGCTCCGTTTGTGGACAATTACTAAGATGTTCCTTCCACAATTATGTGGCTGTAAGGATATTAAAACTTTGCTATAAGACTGTGATTCAATCTAAGTCTATGGTTTAATCCAAATCAGTTGATCTTGACACTAAACAAATTTGTTGACAATTTCACAAATGGTCCTTCGAAATACTTAAAACTCATTCTTATAAGACTAGACTGGTTAATCTTTCAGTTTTGTCTATTTGTTTAGCGAAAATTTGCAGTGAAATTTTGCTCTTTCGAATCACTTTTTAATATGATTTGTATTATTGTACTTTGTACTCAAACATGATCTTTTGAATTGAGATTATTATAATTTATTGCTTTAGAATTCAGTTTAAATAAAATTTAGTCCTTTGAACTCTTAGAGAAACCACGAAATATGATATTTTGGAAACTATTTGTGTTATTTAGAAGCACTTGAATAAGTTGATCTTGGAACTGGGAGATTTGTTAAAACATTTTCAAGTTCACCTAATATGGTCCTTCGAACCGCATTCAAATCTTTCTAATACAACTAAATTTTTCATTTAAATACTTATTTTGTTAAATTTTGTATTCAGATTCAGATCTTTAAAGTTCTTTTCCTATAAAATTTATGGTCTTCCCTTCCATTCAATAAAATTTCCAATTTAAAAAAATTTTCGATGGAAATTTTTTTTGGAAAATTTTGGGAATTCTTAAAATTTATTTTATTATCATTTATGTGGTTTTTTAAATAAGTTTTTTTATAAGGAGATTTTGGGGATTTTTATTATAATTTTTGGGAATTCGTAAAATTGGATTTTTTTTTTCTAAATTTTAAAGGATTTAATGGGAAAAATACTATTTTTAGAAAAGTGGATTTATAAAATGTTTGAAAATCTAAAATTCCTATTTATTTCGGGGGATTTTGGTTATACTTTTAGGGAATTCATAAAATTATACTTTTTATAATTTTTTTTTAAATTTAAATGATTTTAATAAATAAATTAAAAAAAAAATTCGCAGGATTTTGAAATACTTTTTGGGAATTCTTTAAATTTCTTTTGTAATGAGAATTTAACATTTTTTACAGAATTAAATTCGCACGATTTTTAATATAATATTAAAAAAAATCTAAATTTGTGCAAAAAATTTTGGAGGGAATTCTGAAATTTTTTTGGGAATTTTTTAAAAATTTTTGATTTGCAATTTTTTTTTTTTTTAAAAAATTTTTACCTAAAATTTGGATATTCAGAGGGATTTGGAAATAATTTTTGGGATTCTTAAGATTTATATTTTGCACTTCTATGTGATTTTTAGAGAAAAAATTTTAAAGTGTTTCGAAATTTGTCTAATTTTTTCTAGGGAATTGTTAAACTTAATATTGGGAATTTAGGGGGATTTTGAAAAATTCGATTTTTTGGAATATTAAAATTTTTTAATTTTTTTAGTTTTATTTTCTAGAGAATTGATTAACTTAATTTAATATTGGCAATTTAGTGGGATTTTCAAATAGTTTTTGGGAATTCCTTAAGTTTTTTGGAATATCAAAATTTTTGAAATTTTTTTTTGATTTTTTAGTTTTATTTTGGGAACTGCCTTAATTTAATTATTATTTGTAGGTTTGAAAACATTAAATACAAAAAGCATATAAAATATGAGATGCATTTTATCTGAATTGAAATATTTTTGTTATTTGAACCTAGTTGAGGGCAGTTTTAAGATTTTAATCATTTTATGACTTGAAAAAAATCTCTAATTTTGAACAACTACTATTTTGTTTTCCAAACATCACATTCTAGTTAAATTTGGCATTGAATTGTAACAAGAATTAAATCACATTTTCTACTCTCTATGTGATGGGTTTGGCAAACAATTCCAATTAAAAATTTCCCCCCCACAAACAACAGATTCGAATGAATAAAACCTCATCATTTACACAAAAGCACTTGTTTTCAAGTTGGGTGTGTAAATTAGCACACAATTCCTCAAAAACATATTAGCTGTGATAGTTAAATTCAAACAAAATAAAAAACATAATAAACCATGTAATGACATACTTTTGAATAATTTAAATTAAATGTTCATTAATTAACTTAATAATAGCTTTACTAGAGTGCTCCAAAAAAATAAAATTGCGAATTTTGACCGTCCCCCCCTCTAGAATTGTTCTATGTATTGTAGAAACATATTGTGTAAAATATTAGGATGATAGGATAACGTTAACTGGTGGCGCAACGACGCTGAAGTTTTGAGGTGCATTTACAAGGGGAAAATATGCAATTTTTTCAGTTTTTGTAAAAATTTTGCCATTAAATAATGACTTTTACAATTTAATTTAAAAGAATCGAAATGTGTACGTAATTGTCGTTATAATAAGATATAAAAGACAAAAATTGGTGAAAAAATGTTAAAGTTATTAAAAAATCGCCAGGCCATTAACGTGTCTCAGGCCACTAGAACAAGAAATTTATGAACAAAATTAACATATTTTGAGAAATATTAAAATAAAAGCTTATTTTTACTTAAAATATATCCATATTTACTTGTATATGAGTTTTTGTCCTCGTAGGATACCGTTAACCTATTCGCAGATATGACCAAAAAAATTAAATTTTTTTAACGGCAGTTTCAAAACTCCAATTTCAAATTTTTAAAAATTTTGTTAAACAAATTTCAGAATTTTTTGATTATCGCATGGGGATTTATTGACAACATAATAGGGAATAAAAATGTGAAAAAAGTATGTCAATACCTCCTATAGTTTTTCCGTACCTGCGATATAAATTTTGCGATTTTCGAGAAAAACTAATTTTTTGGCCATATTTTGGGGAATGACCAGAATTTCCTTACTGTAATCATTTTTAAGTAAAAGCTATTCAGAATAATATAGTCCAGGTAATTTTAAATATAGTCTGAAAGTTTTGCTAAAATCGGAAAACTTTAACCCTTAAATCGTGAAGGTCAAAGGTCAATTTTTTCAATATTTGGAATTTCTCATGGAAAGATAGCGAAATATTATATATTTTTGGGCCGATTTTGATGAAACTTAAGAAAAATATAAAATGAAGTCTAGTATTCACAATAACAGTACAAAAATGGAAATTAACCCTTAATAGCACTTGGGGTCCAAATGACCCTCAACTTTTAAAATCACGAAAAACACATTCATTTTGATCCCAAGTACTCTTAAGGGTTAATTTCCATTTTTGTACTGTTATTGTGAATACTAGACTTCATTTTATACTTTTCTTAAGTTTCATCAAAATCGGCCCAAAAATATATAATATTTCGCTATCTTTCCATGAGAAATTCCAAATATTGAAAAAATTGACCTTTGACCTTCACGATTTAAGGGTTAAAGTTTTCCGATTTTAGTAAAACTTTCAGACTATATTTAGAATTACCTGTAATATAATATTCTGAATAGGTTTTGCTTAAAAATCATAACAGTAACGAAATTCGGCTCATTCGTCAAAATATGGCCAAAAAAATAGTTTTTCTTGAAAATCTCAAAATTTAAATCGCAGGTACGGAAAAACTATAGGAGTTATTGACATACTTTTTTCACATTTTTATTCCCTATTATGTTGTCAATAAATCCCCATGTGATGATCAGAAAATTCTGAAATTTGTTTAACAAAATTTTTAAAAATTTGAAATTGGAGTTTTGAAACTGCCGTTAAAAAAATTTAATTTTTTTGGTCATATCTGCGAATAGGTTAACGGTATCCTACGAGGACAAAAACTCATATACAAGTAAATATGGATATATTTTAAGTAAAAATAAGCTTTTATTTTAATATTTCTCAAAATATGTTAATTTTGTTCATAAATTTCTTGTTCTAGTGGCCTGAGACACGTTAATGGCCTGGCGATTTTTTAATAACTTTAACATTTTTTCACCAATTTTTGTCTTTTATATCTTATTATAACGACAATTACGTACACATTTCTATTCTTTTAAATTAAATTGTAAAAGTCATTATTTAATGGCAAAATTTTTACAAAAACTGAAAAAATTACATATTTTCCCCTTGTAAATGCACCTCAAAACTTCAGCGTCGTTGCGCCACCAGTTAACGTTATCCTATCATCCTAATATTTTACACAACGTGTTTCTACAATACATAGAACAATTCTAGAGGGGGGGACGGCCTGTACCTAGAAAGTTTTTTTCGTCCATACAATCTTGGAGCACTCTAAGCTTTACTATTTATTTTATTAGTAAATTTAATTATGTATTTATAAATTTCAGATACACGGCAAGACCTTTGGTCCAAACCATATTCGATGGTGGCATGGCCACTTGCTTTGCTTATGGCCAGACTGGTTCCGGCAAAACACATACAATGGGCGGTGAATTTAATGGCAAAATACAGGATTGTAAAAATGGTATTTATGCCATGGCAGCTAAAGATGTATTTTCATATTTGAACGGACCACGTTATCGTCACTTGAATCTAGTGGTATCAGCCAGTTTCTTTGAAATTTACAGTGGCAAAGTAGGTTTAACATAATAAATATTTATGTTTATAATTTAATTATATGCCTTAACATTTGTTTGTTTTTGCAGGTTTTTGATTTACTCTCAGATAAACAAAAACTTCGCGTCCTGGAGGATGGCAAACAGCAAGTACAAGTTGTGGGTCTCACCGAGAAGGTAGTCGACAGTGTTGAAGAAGTGCTCAAAATTATACAGCACGGCAACAATGCTCGCACCTCCGGCCAGACCTCAGCCAACTCAAACTCATCACGTTCTCATGCAGTATTTCAAATTGTTTTACGTCCTCCCGGCTCCACAAAAATTCACGGCAAATTCTCCTTCATCGATTTGGCTGGTAATGAACGTGGCGCGGACACCTCATCGGCCAATCGCCAGACCCGCATGGAGGGTGCCGAAATCAATAAATCTCTATTGGCCCTCAAAGAATGTATACGTGCCCTGGGCAAACAATCGGCTCACTTGCCATTCCGTGTCTCTAAGCTAACGCAAGTGTTGCGCGACTCATTCATCGGTGACAAAAGTAAAACCTGTATGATTGCTATGATATCGCCGGGTTTGAGTTCATGCGAACATACACTCAATACGCTGCGCTATGCGGATCGTGTTAAGGAACTGGTGGTCAAGGATGTGTTGCGTGAGGACGATGCGCTGCGTGAAGAGGATGCAGAGCAATTGATGTACGAGGAGGATGAAGAGACTAATAATGTACAGCATGTCCAGCAGAGGCCCGTCAAGCATAATAATCACACTAATCATAATAATAACAATAATAATAAGAATAATGGTCAGATGTCGGCGAGTGATTTGGCCTTGTTGCGTTCGTTGAGCGTAAGTAGAAAAATTATTATTATAAAATTTTCAAAATGTTTTTATGTTTTAAATTGGACTAGAGACTAGACTGGAGGCTGGACTAGATTAGAGAATAGACTAGAGACTAGATCGGAGACTAGACTAGAGTAGAGACTTAACTAGAGACTAGACTAGAGACTAGATTAGAGAATAGACTAGAGACTAGACTACAAACTAGACTAGAGACTAGATTAGAGAATAGACTAGTCTAGACTCGACTAGAGACTAGACTCGACTAGAGACTAGACTCGACTAGAGACTAGACTCGACTAGAGACTAGACTCGACTAGAGACTAGACTCGACTAGAGACTAGACTCGACTAGAGACTAGACTCGACTAGAGACTAGACTCGACTAGAGACTAGACTCGACTAGAGACTAGACTCGACTAGAGACTAGACTCGACTAGAGACTATACTCGACTAGAGACTAGACTCGACTAGAGATTAGACTCGACTAGAGACTAGACTCGACTAGAGACTAGACTCGACTAGAGACTAGACTCGACTAGAGACTAGACTCGACTAGAGACTATACTCGACTAGAGACTAGACTCGACTAGACTCGACTAGAGACTAGACTCGACTAGAGACTAGACTCGACTAGAGACTAGACTCGACTAGAGACTAGACTCGACTAGAGACTAGACTCGACTAGAGACTCGACTAGAGACTAGAGACTAGACTCGACTAGAGACTAGACTCGATTAGAGACTAGAGACTAGACTAGAGACTAGACTAGAGACTAGACTAGAGACTGGACTAGAGACTAGACTAGAGACTAGCCTAGACTAGAGACTAGCCTAGACTAGAGACTAGCCTAGACTAGAGACTAGCCTAGACTAGAGACCAGCCTAGAGACTAGCCTAGACTAGAGACTAGCCTAGACTAGAGACTAGCCTAGACTAGAGACTAAATGGAGACTAGATTAGAGACTAGCCTAGACTAGAGACTAAATGGAGACTAGATTAGAGACTAGAGACTAGCCTAGACTAGAGACTAGCCTAGACTAGAGACTAGCCTAGACTAGAGACTAGCCTAGACTAGAGACTAGCCTAGACTAGAGACTAGCCTAGACTAGAGACTAGCCTAGACTAGAGACTAGCCTAGACTAGAGACTAAATGGAGACTAGATTAGAGACTAGACTAGAGACTAGACTAGAGACTGGACTAGAGACTAGACTAGAGTAGAGACTGGACTAGAGACTAGACTAGAGACTAGACTAGAGACTAGACTAGAGACTAGACTAGACTAGAGACTAGACTAGAGACTAGACTAGAGACTAGACTAGAGACTAGACTAGAGATTAGACTAGAGACTAGACTAGAGACTAGACTAGAGACTAGACAAGAGACTAGACTAGAGACTAGACTAGAGACTAGAGTAGAGACTAGACTAGAGACTAGACTTGAGACTAGACTAGAGACTAGATTAGAGACTATACTAGAGTGTAGACTAGAGGCTAGAAAAGGGATAGACTAGAGACTAGACGAGAGGCTCGACTAGAGAATAGACTACACTAGGGACTAACCAGAGAAGTGATTTTGTTTCACCAAATATGTTCATTTTACACCAAATATTTCACTACAAATTTTCACCAACATTTTTTACATAAAAATTGTTCATTAAAAATTCCTCCAAAATTTTTAACCAAAAAATGTTCACTAAATTTTTCATTAAAAAAAAATCCTCCAAAATTTTTAACTAAAAATTTTCACTAAAAATTTTCACCAAAAAATGTTCACTAAATTTTTCACTTAAAATTTTTTTCATTAAAATTTTCAAAAAAAGTTCACCCAATATTTTTATACAAAATATTCACTAAAAATTTTCATACAAAATTTTACCCTAAAAATTTTCAAACAGAATTTAAATTTTCTTAAAAGCTACCAAGAAATTTCACCAAATTTTTTTTTATAAATTATGTCTACTTACTCTTATATTAATTCATTGCGAAATTTGCAGGAACACGACATGTCCGACGAATTACTTGTCCAGCATGCTGCTATATCCGATCTGCAACAAACCGAAGAAATGGTTGTTGATCAACATCGAGCCATCAATGAATTCCTAACACAATTTCTACCCGAATCTATGCGTCTTTATAATTTAACCAACTATGTCGACTATGACCAAGACACGTACTGTAAAGAGGGTGAAGCCTACTTTACCCAACTGGCCGAGATGGCCACAATGTGTCGAGATTTAATGGCTGATTTTCGGGCAAAAATGGCTAAAGAGGAAATGCTTTCGTGCACTGTGAAACCACCAGGCAAACGTTAAGCGCTTCCTCCCTCTCTTAATTAATAAACAAACAAACAATATTAACACAATAAATACTCTCTTCTGCAAAGACACATACAACTGAAAAGGATTAAACGAATGCATGAATGAAGGAACTCTTTTTTTTTAAGTATTAATTTGTTTAATTTAAAAATAAAAGCAAAACTAAAATTGTTAAACAAATTATAGCAACCAAGCAGTGCCGTTTAAAATGCACTTAAAACTATATTTAAAATTAAACAAAAATCAACAATTTTTAAATTTAAATACTAACAGCAACAATTACACCATATTTACGTTTAAAACAAAAAAACAATTACTCACTTTAACTTTATTAAACAACAACAACAATTAAAAATCAAACAAATTTAAAAATCAAGAGCCAGCAGCAAATAATGTAACAAAAAATCTTGTAAACTAATCCTGAGAAAATCGAAATTGAATTTTTTTTTATGTTTGTTAAAAATAATGTTGCTTTTTATTAGTTTTTTTGTACAATTATAAAACAAAATTTTATTTTTTTAAATACTTTAAATACAACAGGATTTTTTTCTAAATTCCGTTTACTTGTCTTGGATTGGTTTTAAAAAAAATAAATAAAATTATAAAACAAATACAATTGTTTTGTTCTAGTTATAATTTGATTTACTTTTTTTAACACCTTCCTTTATATATTGTTTCAACTTATTATTTTGTGTGTTTCTATTAAAAAAAAACAAATTTACTCTACTACTACTACTATGTATTTTTAATACTTATTTTTAAATGATATTAATAATTTAATGCTTTTTTATTTTTACACAGAAATCATAAAATTTTTATAAAAAATTTGCAAATTTTGAAAAAATTATCAACAAGTATTATTACAAACAATTACTACATACAATGAACAAAATAAAAACAGCTTACGTTACAAAAAAAATATTAAATATTTAAAAATCAACTTGTAAAACAGAGAATTTAAAAGAGAGAGAGAGAGAGAGAATAAAACTTTTAAAAACCTTAAGAAACATCATGATCATCAACAGCAGCAACTAAGCATATAAGTATTGCCAGGTTTTATATTTTGTCAATTTTTAAAAAGTAACCTTTTAAAAAGCTACTTTAAAAATAATGAATCAAAATCTGAATACATTTTCTTAAGCTAAAATACTCCAATATGAATCTTCTTAAAGACATTCAAATACTACTCAAAAACTTTCCATTTTTCATTAAAAATATCTTATAAACTGGCAATACTACTGTTTTTTTAAAGGCACAAGTCTTTACTGGAGACTAATACAAACAAAAAAGACATATAAAATCCCGTTTTTACAACAAAAAAAGCATTTCTTTTTATAGGTTATTTTGTATAATTATAAATTAATACTTTTAAATAATTTGTTGTCTAAGATTGTTTCCTTTTTCAACCCCCTCAAATCCGGCACCTGACAAACTACTCAAAACCAGGCAGAAGTTATAAAATACTTAATTTAAAATCTCAATTACTGATTTTCGCTGATTTCTTTAGAAAATTTGGTTACGTTCGTAAATGCAGTAATATCGCAATACTTCAGCATTAAGCATCACTTGTTATCGGTAACAAGTTTCTTCTTTCTAAAACTTGTTATCGATAATAAAAGTCTTTAGAAAACTTGTTATCGATAACAAACTTAAAAAAAGCAAAAAAAAAAATGGTTATCGATAACTATTCATCAAAGAAATTTGTTATCGATAACAAATTTCTTTAGAAAACTTGTTATCGATAACAAATTTCTTTAGAAAACTTGTTATCGATAACAAATTTCTTTAGAAAACTTGTTATCGATAACAAATTTCTTTAGAAAACTTGTTATCGATAACAAATTTCTTTAGAAAACTTGTTATCGATAACAAATTTCTTTAGAAAACTTGTTATCGATAACAAATTTCTTTAGAAAACTTGTTATCGATAACAAATTTCTTTAGAAAACTTGTTATCGATAACAAATTTCTTTAGAAACTTGTTATCGATAACAAATTTCTTTAGAAAACTTGTTATCGATAACAAATTTCTTTAGAAAACTTGTAATCGATAACAAATTTCTTTAGAAAACTTGTTATCGATAACAAATTTCTTTAGAAAACTTGTTATCGATAACAAATTTCTTTAGAAAACTTGTTATCGATAACAAATTTCTTTAGAAAACTTGTTATCGATAACAAATTTCTTTAGAAAACTTGTTATCGATAACAAATTTCTTTAGAAAACTTGTTATCGATAACAAATTTCTTTAGAAAACTTGTTATCGATAACAAATTTCTTTAGAAAACTTGTTATCGATAACAAATTTCTTTAGAAAACTTGTTATCGAACACAAATTTCTTTAGAAAACTTGTTATCGATAACAAATTTCTTTGGAAAACTTGTTATCGATAATAAATTTATTTAGAAATCTTGTTATCGATATCAAATTTCTTTAGAAATCTGGTTATTGATAACTATTCTTCACCAAAAACAGGTTATCTTAAATAGTTTTTCAAAAAAGACTTGTTGGATATAACTGTATAACTGCACAAATTGTCATTGTGCTCACAAAACACTTGTTTTCGTTAACTTTTTTTCATAGAAATCTGGTCTTCGATACCTTTTTTATAGAAAAATTGGTATCGATAACTTTTTTTTCATAGAAAACTTGTTATCGATAACAATTTTACAAAAAATTATATCGAATTGTTATTGATAAATTTTTTTTTCTGGAAATTATGAATTAAAATTGTAATTTTCATAGAAAACTTTAGAATAGTAACGAATAACATTAGTCTGCTCACTTGTTTTGTTATTTAAAGTGAAACTGTATCAATTTTTTTGTTTTCCAAACCGAAGGTCTTTATAAATTTTAATTTTTTTTACAATTTGTAACAAAATTTATACCAAGACTTTCCATACCAATAATATACAAATTGTCATTGTGCTCAACTTGTAGTCAACTTTCTTTAAAACTAGTGCAGTTTTGTATAATAAATGTAATAAAAATCCTTAAACAAAAAAACTATTTTATAAAAATAAAAACCTAAACTTAAAACTTTCTTTAATATGCATATATTTACTAAATATAAAACCATTAATTTTTACCATATTTATATATTTAAAAACAAACAAACACAAAGCTACTGCACTTTTCCTCTTAAAACAAAAAACCTATTTAGTATTAACTACCTCTCTTTTCCGGCCTAAAACTAAACCTATTCCAATAAACCGCTTAAAACTTTCCAAAATATTTTCCCATTCAAAATTAAAAAAGAGAAAATCTGTATTATTTACCTTTAAAAAAAAAAGATTTTGTAGCAATTCTATTAATTTTTAAAATTTCATTCCAAACTAAATTTTTATTTCGACAGTTTGTTAAGCAAATTGTTTTAAAAATTCTATTTCTAATTTATATTTACTAAAAGAAATTGTTATTTTTTTCTATATTGCTTAATAATGCGCGTTTTTAAGAGTAAAACTTGAAAGAAAAATTATATTAAACAAAAATTTCTGTTATAAAAGTGCTTCAAAGAAAGAAATAAATAAACAAACAAAAATAAAAGAAAAATTAATTATATATTTAGATTCTAATAATTATTAAATTATACAAATAAATAAACAACAAAACAACAAAAACCTATTATAAAAACAAAATAAAAAACAACAAAATCAATTAAACCTTTTTTAAAGTGTTTTTTTAATAAAAAATAAAATCCAGGTAAATATCATTACAATTTATTTATTTTTATAAAGCTATAAAACCAGGATCATCCACCAATTCCTGATCAACAATATCATCAGAATTGTAGCCAGTCTCAGAAATAACACACGCATCCGGATCGTCAATCATCTCATAGCGACTGTCTAGAAATGTAACATTCTTTTGATGAAGTTTCATGTGATACTGGAAAAAAATTCAACAATAAAATTGAAATAAATGGCTTGTAATAGTCTTTAAAATAGCAAACTTACCTCCAAATGATGTTTTCTGCGAAAGGGTTTCGAACAAAACGTACACTTAAATCTCGGCTCATCTACGTGTATGGATTTCACATGCAACCTTAAAGTTTTGTGTGTGGAGAACTTATGATTGCAAATATCACATTGAAAATATTGATCTGTGTGTGTTAGTAGATGGGTTTTCAAATGTTCCATCATCAAATAGTCTTTGCCACAGATATTGCAAACATATGGTCGATGTCCGTTGTGAGAACGCATATGCACTTTCAAATCGGTCTTGGTAATGAAGGATTTTTCGCATTCGCTGCATTTGAAATTGCGCACATTGTTGTGAACATTCATGTGATATTGATAGTGGGCCTTTTGATTGAAGGTTTTCTGGCAGATTTCACATTGAAATGCTGGTTGTTCATTGTGCAGTTTCATGTGCTGGTGTAAAGCGGGCAGAGATTTCAGTTCTTTGGGGCATACACTACAGGGATATTTTTCGTCGTGTACCTCAGTTCTGCAAAAATAAAATCGCAGTTGAAATTTGTTTAATGGGCTCCCTTTTTTCTTTTTATTTTTTTTTACCAAAGCATTTGTTTAACTTACCTATGTAATTTCTGCTCCTGTAAGTTTTCAAACTCCAGCTGACATGGCTCACATTTATACTCTCTTCTCTTGGTCGCACCACCAATTTTTCTTCTTTTACTGACATTATTTGGCCTTCTTCTTTTCACTGGATTTGATTTTTTCACTTCAACCTTATTTTCCTCATCCTGCATGTCACACATTTCCTCTTCGATTACATATTCTATATCACTGTATTCTGTACTGCTGGAATGTGTATTTTCTTCCGTATATATATCATATTCTACAACGTTTTCATTGTGTTCCATATAATTTTCGACTTTGTTTTCATCCTCTAGCAGCTCGTAGATTTCTGTAACATAATCGCTTTTATCGATTACTGGTTCCAAATCTAATCTGATTTGTGGTATATTCTCATTGCTATTTTCAGTATTTTCTTCGGTTGAAAACCGATATTTCAAGTCGGTAATGGTGGGGTTAATTTCTACTTTAAATTGGTTTCTCCGTGACACAATATTTATAGCTGATTCTTGAGAATCCCCTACAGCAGTGGCTATGGTATGATTCGGATCCTCTTGTGTGTAAAGGGTTTCTTGTTGTATTTGTTCTTCCGTGTGGCTATTCCCTTGTGTATATAGGGATTCTTGTTGTATTTGTTCATCCCTGAGGCTGTTCAACGTAGTTAATTTCATTTCTAGGTACTCATCAGATGCATTCGCTGGGTATTCAGTTTTTAAGCTCTCTTGGTATTCATTGGTTTGACTTTCATGGTACACTTCAGCTGTCTCTTCTAGATATTCATTAACTAATTCAGTTTTTAAGCTCTCTTGGTATTCATTGGTTTGACTTTCATGGTACACTTCAGCTGTCTCTTCTTGATATTCATTGGCTAATTTTTCCTGATACTCACTAGTGGCATTTTGCTGATATTCACTAGCCTCACTTTCCTGGTAACGATTTTCTAAGCTATCATATTCCTCTAATGTTTCCAAAACATCTGTTTCATTATCTTCACAGTTTTGCAAAGCCTCTTGTTCATAGGCTGCCTCTGTTTGCAGTTCCTCCTGTTCGTCATCCTCTTTAGCATTGCTTATTTGCTCTTCATACAAATTTTGCAAGTATTTCAAAGTTTTATAGGCTTTATCTTTGAGTTTCTTGAAAAGTTTCATCTGTAAATCACAACTATTGCACAAAAATTGTGGATAATACTCTCCGATATTGACAGAAATCTAAAGAAAACCATAAATTAAAAACATATCCATAAAGTCGTAGGAAAATCTTACATCAAATAGGTTTTCATATAAAATTCCAGCCTCACTCAGCATGGGTCTCTCCTCGTGTGCTGTGGGCGTTTGATACAAACATTCATAATCACCATCCTGATTAGGGCTACGGCACACCCGGCAACTATTTATTAAGTCTGGATTTGAAATTAACATTATACTTAGTGCTAGCTAATTTTTTAAACAAATTTTAAGTAATTTTTTTAAACTTTTGTGTATAAAAAAAAGCATTGGTTTGTTTACCACTGTCAATCACAGAGAATTAATAACAATCAAGGCGAATTCATTTGATTCGCCTTGATAACAAAAACCAGGGTTGGGAAATATGGGTTTTAGACAAACTAAATAAAGTGACAGCTAGAATGGATAATATGTAATCTTGTACCGGTTCGAGGTTTTGCTTATAACTGATTGTTTTAAGTATATTTTAAAAACTGTTTCTAATATATAACTCTATAATTAGTTGGTTTTTTTTTGGAAAATAATTAGTTGGATATGCCAAAGTTTAAATTCTGATCTAAAAATATGACGGATATAAGTGATATTTCATATTTATAGGAAAAATTGTTTAAATACTTGTTAAATTCCTCATTAATCTTTGATGCAATCTTGAAAGTGTCTTTGGTAGACTTCTTCAACATTCCCTTTTGTCTTAATCGATATTTATTGAAATAATGTTATTTATCGTTACCTTTTAACCGTTTGGAATCGATAACCAAACTTTGCATTAACAAATTTTTAATTAATGAAAAAAACCGAAAAATTAGAAACTCTACTCTGAAGTGATAGCAACAATGACTTGGCAGCACTGTTATATTTGGGTTTATCCAAGGCGACAACAAGTCGCAACAAGTAGCAAATATCAGAAACAGCTGTTTGTTTACACATAAATTTAAAAAATATGTATTAAAAATTAAAGTAATGTGAATATTTGAATTCTGGTAGTATAAATTTGTAATGTAAAAAATCAGTATTTTGTTAATAAGCCTTGAGCATGGCAATATTAAAATATAAAAACCTGCTTTGACAGCTGCTAGAACAAAACAAGCGAAAAAGAATCTATCAGCTGTTTAACTGTTTCCATCTTTTATGAATTCGCCTTGTGTTTATGCTTGTATTTTTTTTTGTTTTCTTTTTTGTTTATTTGCTACACAAGTTAAAAAAGGGGATTCTTCGAATTAAAGGCAAATGGGTACTGGACCAAAATCTTTTATGGAACATATTAATAATATCGAAGTAGAGGATTTGCAATATGTAGAAACAGATTTATGCTTTTATCAATTGGTAAGTACGAAAAATAAACATGAAATTGGAGTTAATAGTAAACAGAATGACTAATACTTGTTGCACATAATATGTAGGTCTCTTTGGGATTCCTTTTATATGGCGATGACAGATCACGCACACAATTTATATTACAAAGATTAATAATATTATCACATCATCCTCCCCAAGGCAAAGGCCTTAGGGAAGGGGAACAGCTGACAGCAAGTGATATATTAAGAAATTATGCTAAATTAAATCCCCAAACTTGGAGGTTACATATTGTAGAAGCTTTAGCTATTATAAAGGCTAAAAGGGTGCTGCGCAAATTGGGTATACCCTGGCTGGAAGTTTACCATACATTTTTGCCTCATGTAGCGGAAATAAGTGTGCACATACATCCCTTACTTAAGGCTTTGTATACAATTTGTGAGCGTTTAACGCCCGATCAGGCGGGCAAGCTAGTTAATGATGTCAATACAAAGTATCACAACAGTCAAGATTTACGTTTCTATGATTTATCATATTTGGAAGTTTTCCTGCTAAACTGGCTGAGCAAACGTATAATAAAGATTGGCGATGAAAAACTTAAGGGCTGTAATGTAGAAATCCTCATCGAGTATTTTAAATTTAATGATATGGATGGCATTAAGGACTTACTGTACGAGACCATAAATCAAAATTTCAAAAATGAGCAACGTAATAACAAGCCTTTACTTAATACACGACATTTAAGGGATTCCTGTGTGGATACGCCTCAGGAATTGCATAGCAGTGAATGTAGCAATCATAATAACGTTGCCATTGCGCAGCAGCCTCACACAGTACAACAGCAGGAGTTTGATAGTACGGAACGTTATGCAATTAGTAAAAAAAGTGCCGGCTATGTATTGATTATAAATCAAAGTAAATTTTATAAAGAAACAGATCCAAAATATCGGGTAAGTATTTGGTTTATATTTTATTTATTCTTAAATCGAATCCTAGCAATGTTTTTGTTATTTTTATTGAATCTACATTTAAGTAATATTATTTCATTCAATAATTGTTTATTTTTCTTCATTAGCATCTCGTACCAGTTATGTACGATTCCATAGCCAATCGTAGCGGTACCAATGTGGATCGTGACAAACTTAAGGATCTCTACTCCTCCTTCGGCTATATACCTTTGCCATTTGAAAATCTTACACATTTAGAGATGTTACATCAGATACGTGAAACTGTTAAGAAAAGTCTACTTAAAGATTCCTTAATCATTTGTATACTATCACATGGCATGGAGGGTAAGGATTAACAAAAATAATATATTAATTCAATTTTAGTCAGCATTTCATTCCATATACATAAGTATTCCCGGCAAAACAAATTCTTTATCTTCATTCTAAGAGGCTAAGTTTTTGATTTACAAATTGAATTGAAAAAAACTAGTAAAGCCTTTTTGTAATAGATTTGAATTGATTCATTGAATACATTTTTAAAACTATTTTGTAAGGGATTTGAATTAAAGAAAACTTGAATGATTCAATAAGGAATTAATTCTGCAAAGAACGGATTCTAAAAGAAATTAATTCAATACGTTTGAAGTTTGAAGGAATTAAGCCTATGAACTAATTTGTAATGAATTCAGTAATGAAATGTTAAAGAGATAAAATTTATTTCGATGTTGAACCTTGAATTAAGAATTAATTCTTTCGAACCTTTGGAAAAATTTTAAATTTTTTACATTTGTTTTTTTTATTTTGGACAGGTGTTGTTTTTGGTTGCAATAGTGTGCCGGTGGCAATAACTGAAATTAAGGAGGTATTAACGGCGGACACTTTAAAGGGCAAACCAAAAATTCTGATCATACAAGCATGCCAGAGAAACATTTGTACTGTGAATACGGTAGTTATTTAAATTATTATTTGTTAGTAGTAACAAAAATACCTTTTATTACTTTTTAGAAAAGTTCCACATCTATAACAGATTTTTCACCCGATGCCTATGCTGACATATTATTGGCCATGTCATCTATACCGGGTACCGATGCTTTACGTCATACTGAACATGGCAGTTGGTTTGTGGACTCTTTGTATAAATTTACCCAGAAATATGGTGACTGGTAAGTGTTTTTAAAAGCAAACGTTTTCAAGTTTAGTAGTTGTACTTAGTTGTGTTATTTTTCTATAGCAAACATATGTTGGATATTTTAACAGCGGTAACACGTGATATATCTAGGCGCAAGGGCGATGCAAATCAAGTTATGTTACCCTCCACCAGTAGCACAATGCGTAAAGAACTTTATTTGCCCAGTAGAGTGTAAAGCGTGAGCTTAATTGCTTTGATTGTTGGCAGTGATGGTGTAAATTTTTGCACTTAACGTATTTTTTTGTGTTTGGTTTTCTGTTGCAAAAATTTGTCCTGTCAAAATTGCATCAAGAAATCACCATTTTTTTTATAAGTATCTTGACTAATCAAAATGTTTGATTATTCGATTAATTGTACTTCTCTAGTTTTAATGAATTTGGTATAAATATGATTATAATGATTAAATAATTATTGAATTAAAAAAAATATTTAGATTTATAATCAAAAATTTTCCCCATATTGAATCATCTTGTCTGAATCATTTCTATTATTACATTTTAACTTCTGTATATGTATTTCAAAAAACTCATTTACGGAAAATAAAATTGGGTATTTTTATAATTCAGAATTACATACATATTTATAGAATTTCTTTAACGGTATTTTCGGTAATGGTATTTTAGCGGTAACGATAATTGAACTGAAGGGTTATTTAAAGGTAACGATAGCCAACATTGTTTTTCATAATTTAAAATTATGAAAACACAGAAGAACATGAACAAATTTTTCTCCGTTATCGAGCGCACGACACAATGGATCTGTAAAGTTTGTAACATATGGTGTTTTCTGAGAAAAATGTTCCATTTATGTTACCATTGGCGCAGGGGTATGTTCCATTCTAGAAATGTATGCAAACATGCGAAGAGTTGCCGTTTTCCTTTCTAAATATGTTGCATAAATAAGTGGTAAATATGTTACAAGGCACCTTAAATGCACCTTGATATGTTACATATTTCACCCTCAATTATATTTCAGGGTGAGATAATACCCTTTTTTGCAACTGCGTTAAGTATTTTTTTGCAATTGAGTAACAGCTGATTTCTATTATTGACAATCAGTGTTGTTAAGTTTAGTATATAAATTTATAAATTTTCAAGCGATTTCTAAGACCTATTTAGCAGCTTTTTCTTTAAAAAGTTGCCATTATTGATTACCACCTGTTTAATTATATTATTTACCAGGGTTGGAAACTGAAATATGTAAAATATATTATTTTAAATGTCTATTTTTTGCATAAATTCAAACCAAGCCCATTGGGCTAAATATGGCAAATATTCCACTCAACAACAATAATACTTTTAAAATTATCAAAATGATTTTAAATATGACAAAATAATATATATTACGTATCGTCCAAGGCGAATTCATACAAGGTGGTGGCAGTTCTACAAAAACAACAATTGGTCTTAACAAATGTCAAAAAACTAAAATGAAAAATTAAACAAATAAGTATTAAAACTTATATAGTGTAGATAATAGAATAATTATGTAAAAAATAAATATTTTGTTAATAAGCTTAGAATATGTAGATATTTAAATATAAAAACCAGCTTTGACAATTGTTAGAACTAAAAAGCGAAAACAAAATGTTATCAGCTGTTTGACTGACTCCACCTTGTATAAATTCGCCATGGTCTCGTATCTACATATGTTACCTTATGAAAACTACGATACTACCAACATTTCCATACCTGTCGTTTACGTTATGTAAAGTGCTGCCAATAATTTCTATTAAAAATACACCAATATTAAAAAAATAATCCTCAAATTGAGCGAAAAACTCGTAAGTTGGCAGCACTAATTGAATTGTTTTTGGCAAAAGGAAAACAAAGAACAAGAAAAAAAAATAAAATTTAAATTCCAATAAAAATGAGCAGTCGAAAAAAAAATATTATGGAGCGTATAAATGAAATAGACCTGGAGGATTTACAATATGTAGAAGCTGATTTAAGCTTTTATCAATTGGTAAATAAGTTTAAAAATCCCTAAAAAGTAATTAAATTTAATATGACTAATATAATTTTTTTTTTAATTATAGGTTTCTTTGAGCTTCCTATTGTATGGTGAAGATAGATCCGGCATTGAATTTATACTACAAAAATTAATAGTACTCTCGCAGCACCCTCCCCAAGGCCAGGGCCTTAAAGCAACTGATCAAATTGTAAGAAGTGATATATTAATAAATTATACCAAATTAAATCCTCATACATGGAGGTTAAATATTGTGGAAGCTTTAGCTATTATAAGGGCCAAAAGGGTGTTACGCAAATTGGGTTTACACTGGCAAGATATATATCATCACTATTTGCCCAATGTTGCCGAAATAAGTGTTTACATACATCCCTTGCTCAAGGCTTTATATAAAATTTGCGAACGTTTAACACCCGATCAGGCCGGCCGGCTCATAAACTACATCAATACAAAATATACAAACTGTCAACATTTACGTTTCTATGATTCTTCATATTTGGAGGTATTTCTTATCAATTGGATGTCAAAACGTGTCATTACCATTGGCGATAGGTATTTGGAAGACTGTAATGTACAGATACTTATTGAATATTTTAAATTTAATGATATGGATTCGATCAAGGACATATTACTAGAGACCATAAATCAACAATTAAATGAAAAACCTACTACAGACAGTGAAACATTAAATGTTGTGACACAACCGGAGGCAAAGAGTACTTATAAGGATTCTGGTATATCTATGTCTTCCGATTCATGTGCTGTCGCTAGTAATATTGTAGAGGCAGAGTTATCAGACGATTTTGATGCTGCTGAACGGTATAAAATTAGTAAAGAAAATGCTGGTCATATTTTGATAATAAATCAAAATACATTTTATGAAGAAACTGATCCGAAATTACAGGTAAATAAATAATTGTATCAATTATATTAGAAAAATCTATATTTTTCACTTAAAAAATTTTATTTTCCATATTTTTTATACCCTTCACCTTCGTGAGAAGGGTATATATAAGTTTGTCATTCCGTTTGTAATTTCCACAAATAATTTTCCGACCCTATAAAGTATATACATATATTCTGGATCCTTATAGATAGCGGAGTCGATTAAGCCATGTCCTTCTGTCTGTCTACATGTTGAAATCAATTTTCTGAAGACCCAAGATATCTTCGGGATCCAAATCTTCAATAATTCTATCAGACATGTTTTCAAGAAGTTTCCTATTTAAAATCAGCAAAATCGGTCCACAAATGGCTGAGATATGAGGAAAAAATCAGGACAACCTCGATTTTTTACCTATTTTTGACGTATATCTGGATTACTAAGTCATTAATATAGACAATATGGATATCTAATGATAGATATTTCAAAGACCTTTGCAACGACGTATATAAGACCATAGTAAGTTGGACCTACAATGGTTCAAAATCGGAAAAAAATAAATTTTAACCCGAATTTTTTTATAACCAAAAAACAAAATTTTTGTTTAATATTTAAAAAAAAAGAATTTAAATTTAAAAAAAAAAATTTTAAATTTAAAAAAAAATTTAAATAAAAATTCGAAAAATAAATTTTTCTAAAAAATTAAAAAACAACTTAGGAAAAAAAATAAATTTTGTTTACCTAAAAATATTTAAAATTTGAATTTTAACCCGAATTTTTTTTTTAACCAAAAAACAAAATTTTTGTTTAATATTTAAAAAAAAAATTTAAATTTAAAAATTTAAATTTAAAAAAAAATTTTAAATTTAAAAAAAAATTTTAAATTTAAAAAAAAATTTTAAATTTAAAAAAAAAAAATTAATAAAAATTCGAAAAAAAAATTTTCCAAAAAATTAAAAACAACTTTGGAAAAAAAAATAAATTTTGTTTACCTAAAAAATTTGATTAAATTTTGAAGTATAATTTGGTGAAGTGTATATAAGATTCGGCACAGTCGAATATAGCTCTCTTACTTGTTTTTAGTTAAATTTTGTTTACTTCACAGAGCTTTATTCATTTTACTAAAAAGTATTTTTTTTCACTAAAAAGTACTTTTTTCACTAAAAAGTACTTTTTGCACTAAAAAATACTTTTTTCACTAAAAATTACTTTTTTCACTAAAAATTACTTTTTTCACTAAAAATTACTTTTTTCACTAAAAATTACTTTTTTCACTAAAAATTACTTTTTTCACTAAAAAGTACTTTTTTCACTAAAAAGTACTTTTTTCACTAAAAAGTACTTTTTTCACTAAAAATTACTTTTTTCACTAAAAATTACTTTTTTCACTAAAAGTTACTTTTTTCACTAAATGTTACTTTTTTCACTAAAAAGTACATTTTTCAATAAAAAGTACTTTTTTCACAAAAAAGTACTTTTTTCACTAAAAAGTAATTATTTCACTAAAAAGTACTTTTTGCACTAAAAAGTAATTATTTCACTAAAAAGTACTTTTTTTCACTCGTTAATGCTCGTCTTCTCTTTTAGCACCTGTTACCTGATATAAAATTCAAAACCACGCGAAGAGGTACCGATGTTGATCGTGATAAACTTAAAGAACTCTTTTCCTCATACGGCTATATTCCACACGTATTCAATAATCTCACACATACGGAGATTTTACATCACATACGGGAAACGGTTAAGAAAAGTCTTCTCAAAGATTCGATTATTATTTGTATACTAACGCATGGTATGGAGGGTAAGTTGTTAGCAATTAATTTTTAATTTAAATGTCTTAAATTAATGTATTTAATAATTTTGTGTGCAGGTGCTGTTTATGGCTGTAATTCTATACCGGTAGCAATAACGGATATAAAGGAGATATTAACAGCTGACACCTTAAAAGGAAAGCCAAAAATTGTTTTATTACAAGCATGCCAAAGATATGATCCTAAAGTCGATACGGTATGGAAACTATTTATTTATATAACTATTATATCTTGCTTTATTTATTTATTTATTTAGACTAGTTCCAAAGTTATAGAAAATTTTTCACCAGATGCTTATGCCGACATGTTGTGGGGCATGTCTGCTATAAAAGGCACTGAATCTTTGCGTGATCCAACCCAAGGCAGTTGGTTTGTTGAATCAATCTGTAAATTTATACAAAAATATGGCAAATGGTAGGTTGATAATATAATTTTCTTTCAAAAATAATTGGAATTTTTTTGTTTTATTGTTTAGCAAGCATATGTTGGATATTTTAACGTTTGTTACCAATGATATTTCGAAGAAAAAAACCGGTTATGATGATGTTATGTTGCCAGAAACCAATACAACATTGCGCAAAGAGCTATATTTGCCTGTCTAAGTTTGTTTTACTAGTCTATAATATTATTTTTATATTTTTTATAAAAATTTTTAATTTTTACATATAATGTATCATTAACAAATAATATTGTGTGTTATTATTACTAAAAGTATAATTTTACTAAACTTCCTATTGTGATTTTTTTCATTTTAACAAAAAGGAGTTTTTTTATCTGATAGCGCTTAGATGTTTTTAAAAGCTCCCTAAAGCATGCTTTAGTTTCTTATTTTTATCATTTATATTTATAATATGGCAATTTTTAAATCCGTTTTCTTTTAAGGCTCCCTAAATTAGGCTATGCTTTATTGTTTTCATCAACATAAATATTTTTTGATCTGGCAACTTCTTATAAGATGTATTTTTTATAGCTCCCTAAATTATGCTTTAGTTTTTGTTTAAAGTAAACTCCGCTATTTATAAGCAGGGAAAATGTAAATTTTTCAATTTAACTGAATCTAAATTAAAAAATTAAAGTTTTTGCATATTAAAAACTGTAAATTACATGACTTACAGTGTTTGTAATTTACTATATGATTTAAAATAGCAATTAAACAAATAGTTTTTTTATTATTATTTTTTATTTGGCATTATATTTAAATTATTTTTTGGTTTGTTGTTTATTAGTTTTTAAATTTACAATATTTTATAATTTTGTGTGTTTTTCTTTTGTATTTTATGTAATCTATTAAATAAAATGGCTTTTAATTATTTCGTTTGTGTTTTTTGTTTTCTGCTTGTAAAATTACAATTTTAAGTGTGATTTTAAATATTTTGCTTAACTTTACAATATATGTTTAAGTGGTTTTCTATACATTTAAAAAGTAAATAATAATAATAAAAGAAATTAGTATAAAAAAAAAAACAAATAATATGTTGAAAAATATATCAGATCCTATATAGTTTAGTCTTATGATAATGGCAAAAACAAAAATTTCAATTAAAAGGAACCTGAAAACAATTCAATATTTATGTTATTGTTTTGTACTGATGATCACTCATAGTTCTAAAATAAATTTGAAAAATAATTCTCAAAATCTATAGAAATTGAATTCAACTCAAATAAGAAATAATATAATTTTGTAAAAAAAAGGTAGTGTAATAAATGGCCTTAAATATTAGCCAGAAAAAGATTTTCTTAAAATCATTTTAATATATTTTAGTAGTTTGTCTCTAGAGGCTCTTAAACAAACTATAGTGGAGAATATAAGAAAAAATCTAAAGTCAAAACTTCAGAAGAAGCCATAGTCAGGACTATAGAATAGATTAGGCTATAAATTATTCTATTGAGACTATAAATTAGTCTCTAAATTAGTCTATAGCGGAGACTTTAGAATAATCTATTGTTGAGAAGGTTTTCTATAGCTCTTGATGTCTTCAGTTAATTTAAAGTTGACTTTATATTTATATTTTTATGCACATTTTCTCTCCTCCATTACCCCCTGTCTATACTTGACAAATTTTTATCATGATAAACGTCAAAATGGTTGTCAAGATAAAAAATTATCAGGTATAGTCTCCATTTATTAGTATTATTGCTTCGTTATGACAAAATTGTTAGTGCTTTTGCTAAGACAACTTTGTCTTGACAACAAATGTCACTTATTCTTATGATAAATATTTGTCAAGTATAGACAGGGGGTTAGTTATAGTTAACATAAAAATATATTGACAGTTAATACAATTTTATTATAATAACTGTTAGTATATGCTTACGCTTAAAATTTTTTTGGTTTTTTTATAAATATTTCTTTATAATCAATGAGCAATTTCTTTTTTTCTGTTTATAATAATATTTATTTAGTTCGTAACTTAATCTAAGAATAAAATGTTGTTTGTTTTTTGTTTTGGTATTTACAATTTATTTTTTGGAAGTTTATTTTTGTTTTAAATTCACCAGGACTTTATTTATATAAAATTTATATAAATTTCGTTTATATTTTTCAATTTTAATGAAAAAAAATAAAACATTAATTATATTTTGTAAATTATATATATAAAAAAAAAGAAAAGTAAATGCCATCATATACATATATGTACTTGGTATTAAATGCAATTGTTTTTAAAATACTTTATATTTGATTAAAGATCATTTGAAATATTGTGCTTAATATGAATGCAAAGAATTTTGAATGATTTGAAGAGTTTAGTCTTAACTATAGAAACAACAACAATTAAAGAATTTAAAAAAAAAAATTGTTTAAAAATCATTCAAAAATTCCTTTAAACACTGTTTACATTTGTTGTTATTAAATAATGATGATTAATGATTTGGCAATTATGCTTTATTATGTATTTATGTTAGTCAAGCAATTCTTAATATAAAAAAAACATTTCTTTGTTGTTTTTTCTGCAAGTGTAATACAAAAGCATCAAACACATGGTTGTAAAAACAAAATACCCAAAAAATACAACTGTGTTTTGACATTGTGATGCCAGACCAGCTAACTTATAGTTAATGTTTAGAAAAGTATGCTTTGGTTTTTCTTTAAATAACTTAGTATTTTTTATGATTTTTTGTTTATTTAGTAAGAAGGACTTAATTAGAAATTAAATTTAATCCCTGTTTATAAATTAGGAATATTATTAATATTTTGTTTTGGTTTAGTAAAAAGTTTTTTTTTGTTTATAAGAAATATTTAACTAAAACTTAATCAACTGATTAAAGAATATTAATAAAAAGTAAATAATAAAAAAAACTTAACAAAAATCGCTTAGTAGCGTAATCACTTTTAGTTAAAAATTATTGAAAATTGTTTTTATTTTTCTTGTTTTGAAAATAATTAATTTTTTGTTTCTTATTATATTTTTAAGTTTCTCTAGGGGAAACCAATATAAAGCTGTTGAATTTTCTTTTTCAATTTCAAGTTTCTGTGTTTTTTGTGTTTAACAGACAAGCTTAAGCTTGCATAAATTTTTTTTTTAGTTTTCTTGTTTTTTTTTAATAAATAAAGTATATGCAAAGTGTTTTACAGTTTAGTACTTACTTACACATAAAATTTCATTGATTATTTTCGGTTTTAGGTTTGTATCATCATCACCATCATCTTTACATGTAATTATAAACCGAGTGTTATGCTATATCACGCACAATTTCAATTTTATCAAACATATCCGAATCGGGTGGTATGGTGGTGAAATGTGTGCGATCACTGCGAAAGGTATTGCGTTCATTGGAACTAGTTTTGAGTGAACGTTCCGAGGGTGTTTCCGTGCCGCTTAATTGTATACGTTTCTGTAAAGCTGAAACAAAATTCTAAAAGAAAAACAAAAATTTGAAACTTTTATTGGTTTATCATTCAAAAAAACAAAATTAACCCACCTGTGATATAATATCGCCACGTGCCGTGCGTACTTGATAAAGGTAACGGAATTTACGTTGTCTGGCCTCTTCGCGGGTCTCTCGAGGTCTGGATTGCATGCGTTGCAGTTGTTGGTGACGTTTTTGAAACACTCGCTTGCGATGATCTATGCCCCAGGCTGTTATGAAACTCTGTATCATTAGACCAATGATAATGCTAACTGGCCAGGCAAATATCAAAATACCGCCATAACAGGCCGGCGGATTTGGATGGGGTTTCATGTTGAAAATCTAAATAAGAAAATAAAAGCAATTAAAAAAACACAAATACTAATTTTAGAGCTTTTTATATGATTTAAAATCGTAAATAAATAAAGCTATGGCATCACTGTCCATCATTTGTACCGTTAACCTTAAAACCCTGATGCCAACTAATGATTTTTTTTTCAACCCTAAAATATAATTTTTCAAATTTCATACATTTTAACCCTTTTACACTCACCCACTTGGTCAGCATTAGACCGTGCAAAAAGAAATCAATCGAACATATAATCATGGCTGAGCCCACAACACTGGTGGTTAAAATTGTTATATATTTGGCGCTGCACAATGTAAGAACCGAACATATAATGGCGCCACCAATTAAAGCTACCGTTATTTCAGCTTGCTGTAACGAAATCAGAAATTTATTAATTAAAACCCTTAACAATTCAAACAAATCTTTAACTTACACCAAATTCATTATCCGGCATTGTGGCCACACAAACGGCCATGGCCGCCCCGGCTATAATAACGCCTGCAAAAGCACTTATAAAAAATGTGGCCACTGGGTATGTGGAACCCAATACCGCTCCTATTAAACCACCCACCAATGAAGAGCAAGCATCGGCCGGTTCACCCAAATAGCCGGTGACATATACGCGCATCATAGCCACCGCTTTTATGCCTATAAAAGCTCCTGTCAAAAATCCCACCGCCCGCAAACAGCGATAGCCTAAACATAAGAATACATACAAATATAAGTAATTATGTGTTTAATTAAGTCATTAATTAACACATGAATGTTCATAAATTAATATTTAACTAATTATTTTATTAAATCACGACATCATAACATTTTTATTTACATATTTATTTTTTTTTCTCTTTTCATTCAAATGTCACATAAGGTTTCTGTTTTATTTTGTAAATAATAAAAAATACCGTTATCACACTTATGTAAATACATACACGCAAAAAAAATTAATGAGACGAATTAGCTAAACAAGGGAGAGTGAGTGAGAATTACCGAAACAAAGATGAGGTAGATTATAGGGATGTCATATGAAGAGTTATTGTTTACATTTTCTATACATTCTAATGTGGGTCTTATTGCATGAAAGCAAATGTTGGATATGGAATCGGATAAAATATGAACATAATCGAATAAAACATGAACATAATTCTAATAATGACGAATGAAATTAAAAGGTTTATATTAAATCGAGTGAAAAACAAGTAAGAGAGCTATATTCGGCTGTGCCGAATCTTATATACCCTTCACCAAATTATACTTAAAAATTTTAAATATTTTTAGGTAAACAAAATTTTATTTTTTTCCAGTTGTTTTTTGAATTTTTTGAAAAAAAAAATTTTTCGATTATTATTTTAAATTTAATTATTTTTTTTTTTTAAATTTAAAATTTTTTTTTTTTAAATTTTAAAAATTTTTTTTTTTTAAATTTAAAATTTTTTTTTTTAAATTTTAAAATTTTTTTTTTTGTTTTTTCAATTTTTTTTTTTTTTAAAAAAAAATTCGGGTTCAAAATTTTTTTTCCCGATTTTGACCCATTGTAGGTCCAACTTACTATGGTCTTATATACGTCGTTGCAAATGTCTTTGAAATATCTATCATTAGATATCCATATTGTCTATATTAATGTCTTAGTAATCCAGATATAGGTAAAAAATAGGTCAAAAATAGAGGTTGTCTTGGTTTTTTCCTCATATCTCAGCCATTTGTGGACCGATTTTGCTGATTTTAAATAGCAAAATTCTCGAAAGCATGTCTGACCGAATTATTGAAGATTTGGATCCCGAAGATATCTGGGGTCTTCAGAAAACTGATTTCAACAGACAGACAGACGGACAGACAGACAGACAGACAGACAGACAGACAGACAGACAGACGGACATGGCTTAATCGACTCCGCTATCTATAAGGATCCAGAATATATATACTTTATAGGGTCGGAAATGAAAAATGTAGAAATTACAAACGGAATGACAAACTTATATATACCCTTCTCACGAAGCTGAAGGGTATAACAAGTAAGAGAGCTTTATTCGGCTGTGCCAAATCTTATATACCCTTCACCAAATTATACTTCAAAATAAATTTTTTTAAATATTTTTAGGTAAACAAAATTTAAGTTTTTTTTAATTTGTTTTCAAAATTTTTTTTTTGAAATTGTTTTTTAATTTTTTTTAAAAAAAATTTAATTTTTTTTTAAAAAAGAATTTATGGCAAAAATATTTTTTTATGAAAAAAAATTCGGGTTAAAAAATATTTTTCCCGATTTTGAGCCATTGTAGGTCCAACTTACTATAGCCTTATCTACATCGTTGCAATGGACTTTGAAATATCTATCATTAGATATCCATATTGTCTATATTAATGACTTAATTATCCAGATATAGATCAAAAATAGGCCAAAAATCTAGGTTTTTCCGGGTTTTTCCTAATATTTCAGCCATTTATGGGCCGATTTTATCGATTTTAGGAGCCGCAGATTTTTTTTTTTTTTACAAATTTGGTATTTTTGTAATATTTGGGTTGAAATCTTCTAGAAAAAATCAATTCCCCAAAATTTTTAAATTTTCGAAAAAATACCTTTTATTCTGCGGCTCCTCATATGAACCATCCAATTTAGGCCAAAAGAAATTGGTAATCATTGACCAATAGCGCTCGCCATTGACGGAGATAGCCTGCCCAATGTTGTCCTCTCAAACATAAATATGGACTCAAAATCCACAACAAACCGTGACTTTTGCGGGATTCATTGGAGGCTCTTGGATCTCTTGTGAATTGGTATCGTCACAAATTCGACAATTTTGTTTGTTGACGTACCCAATCATCCAAAAATGGGACTCACCGTAAGAAGCAAGAGGCCCGAACAGTACAACCAACTTTCTAAAATAATTTCGCTATATCCGTCTATGGTTATTTGGCCAAAACAAAACGAATAAATGACAGCCATTTCGACAGATGTAGTTTTAACAATATGACAGCTATCAACTGTCAAAGTTCGGAAGATCCTTTATATACATGATTCTGTATAAGATGAATATTTCTTAAGCAAAAATTATTTTTCCAAAAAATTTTTTTGGAAAAATATTTTTTAGAAATATTTTCCAAAAAAATTTTTTTTAAAAAAAAAAATTTTTTTGGAAAATTTTTTGTTTAAATAAAAATATTTAAAAAAAAAATTTTTTAAGTATAATTTGGTGAAGGGTACATAAGAATCGGCATAGCCGAATATAGCTCTCTTACTTGTTATACCCTTCACCTTCGTGAGAAGGGTATATATAAGTTTGTCATTCCGTTTGTAATTTCTACAT
The DNA here is from genome assembly GCF_958450345.1 of Calliphora vicina. Taxonomy (NCBI): domain Eukaryota; kingdom Metazoa; phylum Arthropoda; class Insecta; order Diptera; family Calliphoridae; genus Calliphora; species Calliphora vicina. The sequence continues at coordinate 113,159,593 of NC_088783.1, read as the reverse complement.
TTTTCATTTCCGACCCTATAAAGTATATATATTCTGGATCCTTATAGATAGGGGAGTCGATTAAGCCATGTCCGTCTGTCTGTTGAAATCAATTTTCTGAAGACCCCAAATATCTTCGGGATCCAAATCTTCAATAATTCTGTCAGACATGCATTCGAGAAGTTTGCTATTTAAAAATCGGTCCATAAATAACGGAGATATGAGCAAAAAACCGGGACAACCTCGATTTTTGACCTATTTTTGATCTATATCTGGATTACTAATTCATTAATATAGGCAATATGGATATCTAATGATAGATATTTCAAAGTCCATTGCAACGATATAGATAAGGCTATATTTAACCCGAATTTTTTTTTCATAAAAAAATTTTTTTGTCATACATTTTTTTTCCAATAAAATTAAAAACTAAAAAAAAAAAATTTTTTTTAAAATTTTTTTTAAAAAATTTGGAAAAAACTTTTTTTAAAAAAAATTAAAAACAATTTCAAAAAAAAAAAAAAATTGAAAAACAATTAAAAAAAAAAAAAATTTTAATTTTGTTTACCTAAAAATATTTAAAAAAATTTATTTTGAATTATAATTTGGTGAAGGGTATATAAGATTCGGCATAGCCGAATATAACTCTCTTACTTGTTTTTATTCAATTTCTTTTGAACCTGTTCATTTTCACTCCATTCTTATTATCCAGTTAATTTTTTATTCGATTCCTTTAGAACTGGTTAATTTTCCGTGCTATTCTATATGAACCGTCTCTTTTTCACTCTATTCTATATGAATTGATGGATTTATCACTCTATTCTATATGAATCGATTTATTTTTAAGACTATTCTGTGAGTGACGTTTAATTGTTCACACTATCCTACATCAACCAGTTAAATTTTCTCACTATTCTATATGATCCGGATAATTTTTCATAATATTCTCTATGTTATGGAATTGAATCGAAAATGAACCAATTCATATAGAACTGAACTAGTTCATATGCAATCGACTGAAAAATTTTTCAGTTTCATGTAATTTATTTGAAATAATTTTGTTTCAATCATTATTTTCAGTGTAATCATGAGGATGGTGAGTGTGGTAAACGTGTCAAGAAACGACCTTCAGGCGATTTTTATATTTTTATTATATAATAGGTGAACTGTGTGCTAAATTACATATACAATGTACATATATACAAATACATATATGATTATGTACTGATGTGTATGTGTGACAACACATCCCAGCAGTTCTAGCTGACTGTCCCGAACTAATGATTTTACCCATCACTTAGGGTGACAGGAAGGTTTATTTACTGTGCCAAATTATACTTCTAAATACAAATTTAAAATATTTTTAGGTAAACAAAGTTAAGTTTTTTTTCCAAAGTTGCTTTTTTTAATTTTTTGGAAATTTTTTTTTAAAATTTTTTTTTTTTTTTTCGAAATTGTTTTTTAGTTTTTTTTAAAAAAAAAGTTTTTTTCCAAATTTTTAAAAATAAAAATTTTAATTTTTTTTTAAAACAAATTTTATGACAAAAAAATAGTTTGATGAGTAAAAATTCGGGTTAAAAAATATTTTTCCCGATTTTGACCCATTGTAGGTCCAACTTACTATAGCCTTATCTACATCGTTGCAATGGACTTTGAAATATCTATCATTAGATATCCATATTGTCTATATTAATGACTTAGTAATCCATATATAGATCAAAAATAGGTAAAAAATCGAGGTTGTCCCGGTTTTTTGCTCATATCTCCGTTATTTATGGACCGATTTTGCTGATTTTAAATAGCAAACTTCTCGAAAGCATATCTGACAGAATTATTGAAGATTTGGATCCCGAAGATATCTGGGGTCTTCAGAAAATTGATTTCAACAGACAGACAGACGGATCCAGAATATATAAACTTTATAGGGTCCGAAATGAAAAATGTAGAAATTACAAACGGAATGACAAACTTATATATACCCTTCTCACGAAGGTGAAGGGTATAAATAGGTCATAAATCGAGAGGTTGTCCTGGGTTTTTCCTCATATCTCCGTTATTTATGGACCGATTTTTCTGATTTTAAATAGCAAACTTCTCGAAAGCATGTCTGAGAGAATTATTGAAGATTTGGATCCCGAAGATATGTGGGGTCTTCAGAAAATTGATTTCAACAGACAGACAGACGGACATGGGTTAATCGACTCCGCTATCTATAAGGATCCAGAATATATATACTTTATAGGGTCGGAAAATTATTTTGTGGAAATTACAAATAGAAATCGAATCGAAAAATAATTTCTATATCGAAATTGTGATAAAATGTACTAAATTTCTTGCTCCATAACGAATGCCATAATCTCAAATATGAAAATTGCGATAAATTTTACTCGATATGCGGTAATTTGGCCCCAGTTTGTACGAATTACTCACAAAATAAGTGCAGTACAACATAAACCTTTAAAGTGACTACATTCTAGATTACTTAGAGACACTTAAGTGACAATTGGCTTCTCGCTAGATTACCTGGAATGTATATAGTAACCAATTGACTTATCTCTGCACTACAAAGAGCACATACGTGTCAAATGATGCATGAAGCAGACATTAGTGTCAATTACTGTATAAAAGGGATACATGGACTACTTGCTTAACTGCTGCGCTGTTTGTAAATACAATATATGGGAGTATATGGGTGTCGTTAGAACTACTTTTTTCAGTTATAGTTTAATGATTGGTTAAGTAAGGATTAAATCATGATTAAACTGGCAATGACATTAAATCTGTCAAAATATGAGAAAGAACAAGCGAATTTATATACAAGGTGGTGTCGGTGGCGAATTCAGGCAAATACAAGCGAATTCATGCATTTTTTATATGTGGAGTTTGTCATTCGAAACAATGAGAGAGTGGTTTTGAATGTCAAACTCCATTTATAAAAAATTAATGAATTCGCTCGTATTTTCCTGAATTCGCCACCGACACCACCTTGTATATAAATTCGCCTTGAGAATGAATTAAAGGAAACAAACAAGGCGAATTTATATAAAAGGTGGTATCGGTGGCGAATTCAGGAAAATACGAGCGAATTCATTGTCGTATATTCCTGAATTCGCCACCGACACCACCTTGTATATAAATTCGCCTTGAGAAAGAATTAAAGGAAACAAACAAGGCGAATTTATGTAATTGTTTGAGAAACTGACTCTTTGGATGTGCATAAGGTTAATAATTATGGACAAGCAGTGCCAGAGGTAAGTTTTTGTAGAGAGAAAAGAAAAAATGGATTTTAATTTTGTTAATATTTTAGATAAATTGGCAAGAAAGCTGCCTGGAGCTGCAATTGCAATTACATCGTTCGAAGAATCAAGCGAGACGCATACGAGATATGCTAAGAGAAAAGTTAAGTTATTTAGAACATTAATAAAATGCTGATTTTGAAAGCCAAAGAACATAAAAAAATTTAAATTTAAAAATTCAAACTTGAAAGTGTTATAGCTTTAAATTTGCTAGACTTTTTTATGTAATTTTCTTCTATAAATGAATTCTGGTTTAGTTTACAATTCAAAACCGTTTACATTTTTATATTATCTCTTGTAGTATAGAAGTTATGTTCAGTTTCCTTATAAAACCTAGAAATTAATATTAATCATACGCCAGAGTATTTGAAATTTTAAAACATTTTTAAAATATTAATAATTCTTAGAATTTAAAAGATTTTGAACAAATTTAAATGGCATTTTAAAGCTAAATAGCTGTAAATTCATTAACAAAAAAAAAAGAAAATTGTAAAATGTTGTTTTTGTATTTAGTGGAAAAGAAAAAAAAAATATTAAAAAAAATTTTAAGATTTTTTGGATTTTAAAAGTTAAAGAATTCAAAATTACAACAATTTTATTGCAATTTTACTGTATAAAGAATTCTATATTATTGTTGGATTTCATTAATATTTGTTTAAGAAATTTCTTGTTTGTAAAATACAAATTCTAACTTTAAAGTTTTATAGCTTTTATATTGTTGGCTTTTTAAATTAGTTTATTTAATTATAAGAATTCTAGAAGAGTTTAAAAATCAATACTTTTTAAGGTTTTCAATTATCTCTAATGGTTTTGAAGTTATTTGAAAATTTCTTTAAAAACCTGTTAATCAATATTAATCATACGCCAGAGTATTTGAAATTTTAATACATTTTTAAAATATTGATAATTTTTAGAATTTAAAAGATTTTGAAAAAATTTAAATGCAGTTTTAAAGCTAAATAGCTTGGAATTCATTAACAATTTAAGAAAATTTAAAAATGTTGTTTTGGTATTTAAAAATTTTTAAGTGAAAATGAGAAATTATTTTTGCTTAAAATCATACGCCAGAGTATTTGCAATTCTAATACATTTTTAAAATATTGATAATTTTTAGAATTTAAAAGATTTTCAAAAAAATTTAAATGCTGTTTTAAAGCTAAATAGCTTGGAATTCATTAATAATTTAAGAAAATTTAAAAATGTTGTTTTAGTATTTAAAAATTTTTAAGTGAAAAAGAGAAATTATTTTTGCTCAAAATCATACGCCAGAGTATTTGAAATTTTAATACATTTTTAAAATATTGATCAATTTTTAGAATTTAAAAGATTTTCAAAAAAATTTAAATGCAGTTTTAAAGCTAAATAGCTTGGAATTCATTAATAATTTAAGAAAATTTAAAAATGTTTTTGTATTTAAAAATTTTTAAGTGAAAAATAGAAATTATTTTTGCTTAAAATAAAATTTTAACTTTTGACTTATTTGCTTAAATTGCTATTTTTAAATTGAATTCTGGAAGTGTTTTAAATTCAAAACCGTTTACAAATTTTTATTATCTCTAATGGTTTGAAAGTTATGGGTGAAATTATGATACATTTTTAAAATATTGATAATTTTTCACATTGACGAGATTTTGAAAAAATTTAAACAGCATTTTAAAGCTAATTATAGCTATATTCATAAACATTTTAATATGAAAAATCTTAATTTTGCATTTAAAAAATTTTTTTTTAGTGAAAAAGAGAATTTTTTTTTTTTTGCTCAAAATAAATTGATGTTAAAATTAACACCTTAAATTTAAATTCAAAACATTTTACTTAAACTGGAATTCTAAAAGTGTTTAAAATTCAAAACTGTTCACAGTTCTTAAATATCTTTTAAAGTTTTGAAGTTATGGCTGTTTTCCTTAAAAAACCTAGAAATTAATATTAATCATACGCCACAGTATTTGGAATATTACAGCATTTTTAAATTAATAACAATTCTGGAAATTGAAAAGATGTCAAAATGATTTAAATGTCATTTTAAAGCTAAATAGCTAAAGTTTCTCAAACAATTACAAAAAATTAATAAATCATATTTCAAGTGAATATAAATCATATTAAAATAAAGTAAGAAAATTTATCGTAATTTTCTTTTAAATTTTCTGTCATAATTTAAGAAAATTTATAAGAATTACGATAAATTTTCTTACTTTATTTTAATTTATGATTTATATTCACTTGAAATATGATTTATTAAACATCGTTTATAGCCTAGTTTAACTAACTAACATGTGAAAAACTGCTACTTTATTTTCACAAGTACTTTTTTTCAAGTATTACTTACCTAGGAGCACAAACACAATACCAAATACCGCACACATTGACCATAATAGAGCATACATTGTATCGGGTGGGGTATTGTTGCAGGGATGATCTTCCAGGAAGCCCTGTAATAATGAAAAAAAATAATAAAGTAAATAAACTAGCACAGTTGAAAAATTTCAATAAGAATTACATACATACATAGATATTAATATTTATATAGTTTTTAGGTTATACAATTGTAATAATAAAGTGAAGAGTTAAATTAGCAAGTAATATCTGGAGGTATATACAGTGGTTAACAAAACAATGGAAACTTTTCCAAATATTCCATATGTTGCCCAAAATTTCAAATATTTTTTTAAAATAAAATTTTTTTTTTTAGTATTTTACTTGAATAGTTTTATTTATATAAATTAACTGAAAAACAAACAACATAATTAATTATATTCTGAAAAAATTAAAACAAAATTAAAAAATATTCACTATTTCGCTGCTGACAAAACAATGGAAACTTTTAAACTTCTGCCAGACAGAAGTGTAAAACGAAAATAATATTTAAAAGAACGTTGTAAAAAGCATCCTGTTTACAGTTATTTTATTTTATTTTTAAATTCTGATAATTTTTCACAATTTCTTTTTCCAAGTTTTTCGCATAATTGTTTTTTTTTCAAAGTTAACGAAAATGGCTAAAGTTAAGATTTGGAAGACTTAAAAAATAAAATAATTAACGATTTTAAAGCTGGTTTAAAACAAAAAAGTATCTGTGACAAATATTCAATAAATAAATCAGCAGTTTCAAAAATTATAAAGAAATTTCGTGAGACAGGTTCCACAAAAACTCAACATTTAGGTGGAAGACCTCGTAAGACTACTCCTAGACAAGATAATTTAATAGCGAGAGAGTTCAAGAAATTCCCAAAAATAACTCCTCCAGAGTTTGTTAATAGCCTAAAATTAGAAATAAGTACCCGAACATTTAGTCGCAGGGCAAATGTGGCTGGTCTTGGCTGCTATCGTCCTGTGAAAAAACCACTCATTTCTAAAAAGAACCGTTCTGCTCGTCTACAATTTGCCAGGGATCATTTAAACTGGTCGATACAGAAATGGAATTACTGTCCTCTTTTCCGACGAATCCAAACACAATTTAAGAGGCAGTGATGGGAGAACATTTGTAAGACGACCAAAGGGAAAAAGATTAGATCCAAAGTACACAAATAAGACTGTATAGTTTGGCTGGGGCAATATTATGGTATGGGGATGTTTTTCAGGGCAAGCTATGGGCCCAATTCATATTGTTACGAAATTGTACTTGAATTCAAATATAAAGATTTTAACGGCTGATTTAAAGTTGCATAATGCTTTCAAATAGCAGTGCCCAAACTTTAACATATCTGTGGGCATTATTAACATTGAATAAAAGCTTTCAGTTGACCATTGATCGTAAGTTGGCAACGCTGTTTGCTGCGACCTTATATTCGAATTCGAATATTCAGTTAAAGAACATTGTAGAAAGTACACCACAGATGGTGTATGTATTAGAAAGCTCTAGACAGCTAAAGAGCAATCTAGAGTGCAGATGGCAGTGTTATAAATAGTGGCAGAGGTTGCAGTCGTTAGTGAGTTTATCAGAGACGCTTTTCGAATAAACATCAACTGAGTGCCTTAAAGTGTGTGGTGTTTTTCAAGTAAATTCGTGTACATTATAAAGTGTGTCTTTATTTCTGTGAATTTATAAACGTGTATATAAAAAACACTGAGTGACTATTTAATTCTGTTGTTGTACATTTTAAATAAATAAAGAGTTGTTACAATTTTCAAACTACTAAACGGCTTTTATTTGCAATCAAAAGTATCCGGTTTATTTAAAGGAAATAAACCAACGTTTTGAAAAGGTTAAAACGTAACAATATTATAAAAGATACCATGACAGATATAGGATACTGAACCATATTAAACGATGTTATGTATCCATACGCTGAGGAAAATATGTCCCTAGTTTGGAGATTCCAATACGACAACGAGCCGAAACACACCTCTAGGGTTGTAACCGAGTGGTTACAATCCAACGAGGTACGCGTTTTGAAGTGGCCTGCCCAATCGCCAGATCTCAATCCCCTAGAAAATCTATGGGAAATTGTAGATCATAAAATAAGGATCCAAATTTACACCAGGAAGTAAGATTTATCGGAGGCGGTTATAAGGGAATGGCAAAATATTTCAAAGCGGACCATTGACTCATTAATTGGTTCAATGCATCGTCGATGTGTAGCAGTTATAAAAAATAAGTGATACCCAACAAAAAATTGAGTTATTGCAAAGTTTAGACCATATTTGTTAAAATAATACCTATTGTTTTGTCAATGCCGTAATAAAGAAATCTTTTAATTTTGTTTTCTCATTTTTAGAATTTAATTAATTATGTCCTTTGTTTTTTTTGTTAAATTAAGTTAATAAATATTACAAAAATGTTAAAATTTTTTAAAAAAATATTTCAGATTTTAGGCCTCTTATGAAATATTTGGAAAAGTTTCCATTGTATATATATATGTTGAGATAATAGAGAGTTTCTTAACGCTCATTCCCTTTTCCCTTTTGGAATTTGTTAAAGAAAATTCTTAAAAATTTAATTTAATAGCTATCGAGTGCATAAAGTCCTTTAGTTATATTTTTCTAACTAAAATTAATGGCACCTGAATATGAACAAAATATATCTGGTTTGTATTTATAATTTGGATAGCAAAGAAAATCCATTCATTTATTTTGCATTGATTCAATTAAAAATCAAAACGTTTTTGTCATTAATATAATAAAATGGAGCAAAAACAACAGAACAACAACAAAAAAAACTCAAGTTAACCATTATTTCTTGAGTTCAATGGGTCATAGACAACAAAAACAACAACCAATGCATTGCAATGCAATCATGGGTGTAAAGAAGAGAGAGATGAAGAAGAAGAAAAAAATGTCAACAGCAAAATAAATAAAAGCATCCGTTTTCATTGTGTGGCCTCAAACTAGTGTTGATTACTAGAAAAACAAAAGGTAGAAAGAGAAAGAGAAAGAGAGGGAGGAAGGAGAACAGCAGTACTTTGTTATTAGTGGTGGGGTTGTGTAGGGAGATGCCACATTAGTTTGAATTAAAAGTAAAGCAGAGATTTTGGTAAAAGCTGAAAATTTAATATTTTCATATATTTTGTTTATAAAAACTGCAATTAGATAAAAAAATGAGACTTAAACAAGTGGAACTCCTAGATGCTGTTTAAATTATAATTTTTACTGGGATTTCGAGGGAAAACTTTATCATGTTTTTACCCCTCCATTCACTCTGTTTTAAAAGCTGTGAAAACAAATAAAAACTACTAAATTCAGACATCTACGATGACGCTAAACATTAACTATAAACTACTATACAAATTGCACCGAAACTGGGTCAATCTCAAACAAACACACACACATTATGTTTTCTTTTTCTATATTATAAATTTTATTTGCAGTAAGTTTAATGCAAATTTGTAAAAAAAAAACTAAAGAACAAATACGACAACACACAAAGACAAATATAATATAAATTTAACATTTCGAATTCAGCTAAAAGCAAAGTTTTATATTAAAATAAAACTTAATAAAAAAAAGATAAATTTGGGGAAGCATTTAAGCTTTCATAGAGTCTTTTATAAGCTCCAATCATAGGCCTTTATATAGTCCTACATAACCTTCAATTGTAAGGCTTCAAACGTATTTATATAGTCCTACATAAGCTTCAATCGAAGGTCTTTATATGGTCCTTAAGTTAAGTTATCTTCATTGTTTCTTATCCCTTTAATATCACCAACAAGTTTTCGTCTCTATTTCCATTCATTATTGTATTGAATGTCTTGAAACCAAAACAGTGCCCTCTGAGTATGTTCCAGCTTATTCAAACGAAGCTTTAAGAAAACCTCAAACAATCATCCATACTGATAACGGTTTGGTTTTTATGTCATTTGTAACATAAGTACATATTTTCCTTACCATTCACAACCATCTTTTGTAACTTTTTTGTTTCAAGGAAGAAAACAGGAGCAACAGAAAACAATGTTAATGCATTTGTTTGGCTTGAACATTATTCTAGCACATTAGATGGCTGGAAAGTTTGGGTGGAAAAAGGAGGACAGAAAAACAATATAATTTAAATAGAACATATTTTTAAGCATAAGAAAGTATTTGAAATGAAAAAAATAATTTTTTTTTAAAAAGTAGTAAAAATACTACCTTTTTTATTGTAAAGAAAATCAATTAATTAAAGATTTTGTACAAAAATTGTGTTAAATAAAAATTAATTTTGTAAAAAAAAGAAAAATCTAAAATTAAGCATTTTTACATTTTGAAAAAAAGTAGTAAAAATACTACTTTTTTACAATTTTCACCACAATCATTAGATTTTTATATAAAGAGCATTGCAATGAATTCTTAACAAATTTAGTACTATTTTCATAATTTTTTAAAAAGGTACTAAAAAAATAAACTTCCAAAATATGTCGAAATTAAATTTGAAACATTAATCCAACAAAATCTGTATAAAATTTTGTTAATTATACATTTTGAAAAAAGTAGTAAAAAATACTACCTTTTTTATATTCAACAAAAATCATTAGAATTGTAAGAAAAATCCATTTATTCAAGACTTTTTATTGAATTCTATATAATAAACATGATTTTTGTAAGATTTAGCTACATTTACTACTGTTTTTTAAAAAAGTACGAAAAATTATAACAAGAAAATTTAGCAAAAATAGTGTTAAATTAGTAGTAGTAGTAGTAGTAGTAGAAATACTACTTTTTTTAAATTTGAACCAAAATGCATTTAATAGACAAATAGATTTGTCTATTAAGAGCATTAATTAAAATTTTGAATTAAATTCTTTATAATGCCAACAAATTCATTAACAATATAGTACTATTTCCATAATTTTTTAAAAAAGTACTAAAAAATAAACTTCCAAAATAAGTCGAAATTAAATTTGAAATATTAATCCAACAAATCTGTATAAAATATTGTTAACAATACATTTTTGAAAAAAGTAGTAGAAAATACTACCTTTTTTATATTCAACAAAAAGCATTAGAATTGTAAGAAAAATCCATTTATTCAAGGCTTTTTATTGAATTCTTTATAATACACATGATTTTTGTAAGATTTAGCTACATTTACTACTGTTTTTTTAAAAAGTACGAAAAATTCGAACAAGAAAATTTAGCAAAAATAGTGTTAAATTATGTTGTTAGTTGAAAATAAGTCTAAAACTATGAAATTTTACATTTTGAAAAAAAGTAGTAGAAATACTACTTTTTTAAATTTGAAGCAAAATGCTTAGATTTGAATATTAAGAGCATTAATTAAAATTTTGAATTAAATTCTTTATAATGCCAACAAATTCTTTAACAATTTAGTACTATTTTTTTAATTTTTAAAAAAAGTACTAAAAAATTAACTTCCAAAATGTGTGAAAATTATGTTAGAATTATTCATCCAATAAAATCTGTATAAAATTTTGTTAATAATACATTTTTGAAAAAAGTAGTAGAAAATACTACCTTTTTTATATTCAACAAAAATCATTAGAATTGTAAGAAAAATCAATTTATTCAAGGCTTTTTATTGAATTCTGTATAATAAACAAGATTTTTGTAAGATTTAGCTACATTTACTACTGTTTTTTTAAAAAGTTCGAAAAATTCTAACAAGAAAATTTAGCAAAAATAGTGTTAAATTATGTTGTTAGTTGAAAATAAATCTAAAATTATGAAATTTTTCATTTTGAAAAAAAGTAGTAGAAATACTACTTTTTTAAATTTGAAGCAAAATGCTTAGATTTGTCTATTAAGAGTAGTAATTCAAATTTTTAATTAAATTCTTTATAATGCCAACAAATTCTTTAACAATTTAGTACTATTTTTTTAATTTTGGAAAAATGTACTAAAAAAATAAACTTCCAAAATAAGTCGAAATTAAATTAGAAATAATAATCCAACAAAATCTGTATAAAATTTTGTTAATAATACATTTTTGAAAAAAGTAGTAGAAAATACTACCTTTTTTATATTCAACAAAAATCATTAAAATTTTAACGAAAATTCATTTATTCAAGACTTTTTATTGAATTCTTTATAATAAAAATGATTTTTATAAGATTTAGTTAGCTACATTTACTACTGTTTTTTTAAAAAGTTCGAAAAATTCTAACAAGAAAATTTAGCAAAAATAGTGTTAAATTATGTTGTTGGTTGAAAATAAATCTAAAACTATGCATTTTACTTTACATTTTGAAAAAAAGTAGTAGAAATACTACTTTTTTAAATTTGAACCAAAATGCTTAGATTTGTATAGATGGTTTTTTTAATCCATGATTTTTAATTATATTCTTCATGATGCAAAGAATTTTCCAACAATTTAGTACTATTTTTTTAATTTTGAAAAAAAGGTACTAAAAAAATAAACTTCCCAAATGTGTGAAAATTAAGTTAGAAATAATAATCCAACAAAATCTGTATAAAATTTTGTTAATAATACATTTTTAAAAAAAGTAGTAAAAAATACTACCTTTTTTTATATTCAACAAAAATCATTAGAATTGTAAGAAAAATCCATTTATTCAAGGCTTTTTATTGAATTCTTTATATTAAACATGATTTTTGTAAGATTTAGCTACATTTACTACTGTTTTTTAAATAGTACGAAAAGTTCTAACAAGAAAATTTAGCTAAAATAGTGTTAAATTATGTATTTGGTTTAAAATAAGTCTAAAACATTGAAATTTTACATTTTGAAAAAAAGTAGTAGAAATACTACTTTTTTAAATTTGAACCAAAATGCTTATATTTGTGAAAATTTAGCAAAAATAGTGTTAAATTATGTTGTTAGTTGAAAATAAGTCTAAAACTATGAAATTTTACATTTGAAAATTTGAAGCAAAATGCTTAGATTTGAATATTAGAGCATTAATTAAAATTTTGAATTAAATTCTTTATAATGCCAACAAATTCTTTAACAATTAGTACTATTTTTTTAATTTTGAAAAAAAAGTACTAAAAAATAAAATTCCAAAATGTAAGAAAATTGTGTTAGAACTTGTAATCCAATAAAATCTGTATAAAATTTGGTTAGTTATAATTTTTTTAAAAAGGTAGTAAAAATACTACCTTTTTTATTTCAAACAAAAATTATTAGATTTCTGTAAAAACGAATCAATTGTTGGGTTTTTATTGAATTCTATATAAAAAAAATAATTTTATAATATTTTTAAACATTTACTACTATTTAAAAAAAGGTACTAAAAAAACCTGACCCCAAAAAACTCAAAATGTATGGCAAATATGGTGTATTTACTAAATCTATTAAAATTTTGCTAAAATTTGATTTTTGAAAAAGTAGTAGAAAATACTACTTTTTTATCTTGATCCAAATTAATTAGATTTAGTTGAATATTTAAAATTAAAAAAAAGTTTATAAAATTTTACTACATTTTTTCCATTTTTAGAAAAAGCCAGCTTTTGAAATTTAAATTTATAACCCATTTTGTTTGTTACATTATTTATGCACAATAATAAAATTAATTAGAAACTTATTCACTAAAAATTCTTCTAACTTTATATCTATTCTTGTTTCTTTCATGAATGCACTTAATACAAGGGCCTGAATTAAGTGCATGAGTAGATACTAGATATTCAACTTTACCAAGGACATGAACTGTTCATTGATGTGTTAGTTGCGGCAGTAGTTGTAGCATGTGCACTTTGACTTTTTGCTACTTTTCTTTCAACTTTTGCTCCAAATTAAATGCATTTTCGGGTATAAGTATTTGTTCTATAAACATACTGTGGGACATGCTACTACTCAAATCTAATGATTTTTGTTTAAAATTAAAAAAGTAGTATTTTTCAAATGTGAGTTTATAACAGAATTTTATGATTTCAATTATAAAGAATTAATTAAAAATTATGGAATAAAGCTATATTATGCAAAACTAATGATTTTGCTTGAATTTAAAAAAGGTAGTATTTCTACTACTTTTTTCAAAAATGCTGTATTTCATAATTTTATAGCTAGAAAATCATTTAACACAATTTTGGCATACTTTGGTACATTAAATTTTTAGTACTTTTTTTAAAAATAGTAGTAAATATACCAAAATCTTAGAAAAATCGTAAACATTATAAAGAATTAAATGAAAAACCAATAGATAACTGATTTTCCCTACAAATGTAATAATTTTTGTTTAAAATAAAAAAGGTAGTATTTTTACTACTTTTTTTCAAAAAAGTAATATTAGCTCATTTATATGCAGAATTTGTTGGTTTAATATTTCCATCACAAGTTTTACATATTTTGGAAGTTTTTATATTTACTACTTTTTTTAAAAAACAAGAAAATAGTACTAATTTCTTAAAGAATTAATTTATATTGTAAATAATTTAATTAAAAATCATGATATAAGAGTTCTGCTATACAATACAATGATTTTGGTGGAATTTAAAAAAGGTAGTATTTCTACTACTTTTTTTTTAAAGTAGTATTTTACAATTTTACATAGATTTTATTAATAGAAAATCATTTTAAACAATTTTGGCATACTTTAATACATTAAATTTTCAGTACATTTTTAAAAAAAAGTAGTAAATATACCAAAATTTAAAAAAAAATCTTTGCTTTATAGAGAATTCTATAAAAAAGTCATTAAATAATGACTTTCTTTTAAATTAGAAAAGGTAGTATTTTTAATACTTTTTTCAATTATTTCTTTAGTTTTAAACATTTTAGTGTTTTTAAATTTATTTTCATAACTGCATTATTTTTCACATTGAACTTATCACTGACAGTTCATCTTTGTCTATTAATTTGCTAAAGACATCTTACACTAATGACTATGTGGGGAATTTGGGTCATTTAAATTAATTGCTTTAGATGCCAATGCCAAAATAGGAGAATAGAAGAGATAGTATTAAATTATTGTTAAGAAACTGTGGCTGACAGCAGCAACTTGACATTCGAATATGTTTTTGACAATAGATAATTGACAAGTAGGGGGACAAGTTAGTTTAGCTTCAATCTTAGTTCCTAGACTGAATCATTCATTCCCTTAGCACTAAATTTGGTTATCACAACAGTTTTCTCTGTGTGACAAACATTAAAAAAAAAAATTACTTTTGAAGTCGTCTTTATAATGACAATAAGTGGTTTGTATTTGTTTATATAAATTCTGATATTAAAAAGTTAGCTTTTGAAAGATAATAACAATATTTTTCCAGATATTTTTTCAGATCTCTTAAGATTTTTATCCAACTAGAACCATTTTTATATTCCCAACTAAAACTAAACTTCCTCGAGTTATTTAATACACAAACAATTCTAAAAAAATTTTAGTTACTCCTGAACGAAGTTCTAATTAGAAATTCCATAGCATAGTATTGTGCAACTAAATATTTCCTAATACACTTTATTAAATTATTCAATTCACAAACCTTCAACACATTCAAGTAGTTCTAGCCTAGGCGAATTCATATATGAATTCGCCTTGGTTCTTGCAATTGCAGTTGAAGATTTTATCTTATTCCGTCATTTTAACAAACACAACAACCACAACAACAAAAACCCGTACACGACTTCTACTAATTAAACGAAACGAATAGAAAAATTTGCAAATTTTAATTTCCGATTTGTGTGTGAACATTCATTGATACTTTCAATTAAACACTTTTAGTTTATCACCAACACATTAGTTAAGACTTTTCACTAAATTTTAATTAATTTTGAACACTTTTTATACCATTTTTCCCGATTGAAATAAACCGACAACATTTTGGCGCCCGATTACTTAAACGTTTGATAATAAGACTAAAAAGTGCAGATGAAAAGGAGGAGGGCAATAATAATTCATACTAGTACAGGGTTGGAAATTAAAACTTAATCCAAATTAGTATTATAAACAAAAATATTAAATAATATAAATACGATTTTTGTAGCGAATAAATTATTATTCGAATAGAAAATAACTGCTTTATAGCAAAAACATCGTTTAAACTTTTAATAGGGATTTTTGATTTTTGATGATTTTTGCAACGAATAAAAAACTTAATCGAATAATTGATAACGAATAATCGTTAAAATTTAGACTACAGAACCACAAAATGTAATGCAGATCAGTATCATAATGAAATATAATAAATATTAAAAGATTTTTGCAACGAATAAAAAATTATTCGAATAAATGAGAACGAATAATCGTTATATTTATGAATTTAGAGCCAGAAAACATAAACCAAATCAGTATCATAAAGAAAAATATTAAATATTATATGATTTTTGAAACGAATAAAAAACTTAATAGTATAATTGATAACGAATAATCGTTAAAATTTTGACTTTAAAACCACAAAACTAAATTACAATAAAACATATTAAATAATGTATGAATTTTGTATGAATTTTGTAGCGAATAAATTATTATTCGAATAAATATAAACGAATAATCGGTAGAAAATAACTGCTTTATAGCAAAATTATCATTTATACTTTTAAATAGGAAGATTTTGGTATAAAAGATGATTTTTGCAACGAATAAAAAACTTAATCGAATAATTGAGAACGAATAATCGTGAAATTATAACTGCTTTAATAGATAAAGTTTTCTAGAGCATTATCTGTCTCTTAAATCATTTGTCATTAAATAAATTAGTTTACAATAAATAAAATCAATACCTAGTTTTTTGGAACAGATAAAATTTTAAATTTTACTTTTATAGATTGTACCTTATTTTTTTAACAATTTGTACTCTCGTACAATTCAAATTTAATTTCTCTTTTGTCTTTTGGCATTTCCATCCCTGAACTGATTAGAACAAATTCGACGCAAATTCATACAAGGTGGAGCAAGTGACGAGGCGAATTTAGGAAAATTGTCACGAATTCATTCATTCATTTTTTTATATGGAGTTGGACATTCTTATTAGTGAGAGTATTGTTCGGAATGTCAAATTAATGACTTCGCGCCAATTTCCCTGAATTCGCCTCGCCACTTGCTCCACCTTGTATAAATTCGCTGTGAACAAGTTGAAGAAAAAGGATTACCAAACGTTTAAGTAATCGGGAGCCAAAATGTTGTCGGCTTATTTCAATTGGGAAAAATAGTATAAAAAGTGTTCAAAATTAATTAAAATTTAGTGAAAAGTCTTAACTAATGTGTTGGTGATAAACTAAAAGTGTTTAAATGAAAGCATCTATGAATGTTAACACACAAATCGAAAATTAAAATTTGCAAATTTTTCTATTCGTTTCGTTTAATTAGTAGAAGTCGTGTACGGGTTTTTGTTGTTGTGGTTGTTGTGTTTGTTAAAATGACGGAATTAGACAAAATCTGCAACTGCAATTGCTAGAACTACTAGAATTGCAAGAATGTGTTGAAGGTTTGTGAATTGAATAATTTAATAAAGTGTATTAGGAAATATTAAGTTGCACAATACTATACTATGGAATTTCTAATTAGAATTTCGTTCAGGAGTAACTAAAATTGATTTAGAATTGTTTGTGTATTAAATAACTCGAGGAAGTTTAGTTGGCTGCTTTAAATAATTGGCAGAATTATTATTGCTCTAATTGGATTTTTTTTAGAAAAACTGCAATTTGTTTACATATTAATTTTTATACCCTACACCATGAGTGGTTTGTCATTCCGTTTGTAATTTCTACATTTTTCATTTGCGACCCCACAAAGTATATACAGTGGTTGACAAAACAATGGAAACTTTTCCAAATATTTCATTAGTGGCCTAAAATCTGAAATAATTTTTTAAAAAATTTTAACATTTCTGTAGAAAGGACATAATTAATTAAATTCTAAAAATGAGAAAACAAAATTAAAAGATTTCTTTATTACGGCATTGACAAAACAATGGAAACTTAGGTATTATTTTAACAAATATGGTCTAAACTTTGCAATAACTCAATATTTTGTTGGGTATCCCTTATTTTTTATAACTGCTACACATCGACGATGCATTGAACCAATTAAAGAGTCAATGGTCTGCTTTGAAATATTTTGTCATTCCCTTATAACCGCCTTCGATAAATCTTCCTTCCTGGTGTAATTTTGGGTCCTTATTTTACGATCTACAATTTCCCATAGATTTTCTATGGGATTGAGATCTGGCGATTGGGCAGGCCACTTCAAAACACGTACCTCGTTGGATTGTAACCACTCGGTTACAACCCTAGAGATGAGTTTCGGGTCGTTGTCGTATTGGAATCTCCAAACTAGGGGCATATTTTCCTCAGCGTATGGATACATAACATCGTTTAATATGGTTCTGTATCCTATACCTGTCATGGTATCTTTTATAATATTGTTACGTTTTAACCTTTTCAAAACGTTGGTTTATTTCCTTTAAATAAACCGGATACTTTTGATTGCAAATAAAAGCCGTTTAGTAGTTTGAAAATTGTAACAACTCTTTATTTATTTAAAATGTACAACAACAGAATTAAATAGTCACTCAGTGTTTTTTATACACGTTTATAAATTCACAGAAATAAAGACACACTTTATAATGTACACGAATTTACTTGAAAAACACAACACACTTTAAGGCACTCAGTTGATGTTTATTCGAAAAGCGTCTCTGATAAACTCACTAACGACTGCAACCTCTGCCATCTGTACTCTAGATTGCTCTTTAGCTGTCTAGAGCTTTCTAATACATACGCCATCTGTGGTGTACTTTCTACAATGTTCTTTAACTGAATATTCGAATTCGAATATAAGGTCGCAGCAAACAGCGTTGCCAACTTACGATCAAGCTTTTATTCAATGTTAATAATGCCCACAGATAAGTTAAAGTTTGGGTACTGCTATTTGAAAGCATTATGCAACTTTAAATCAGCCGTTAAAATCTTTATATTTGAATTCAAGTACAATTTCGTAACAATATGAATTGGGCCCATACCTTGCCCTTAAATACATCCTCATACCATAATATTGCCACCGCCAAACTTTACAGTCTTATTTGTGTAATTTGGATCTAATCTTTTTCCCTTTGGTCGTCTTACAAATGTTCTCCCATCACTGCCTCTTAAATTGTATTTGGATGCGTCGGAAAAGAGGACAGTATTCCATTTCTCTATCGACCAGTTTAAATGATCCCTGGCAAATTGTAGACGAGCAGAACGGTTGTTTTTAGAAATGAGTGGTTTTTTCACAGGACGATAGCAATCAAGACCAGCCTCATTTGCCATGCGACTAACTGTTCGGCTGCTTATTTCTAATTTTAGGCTATTAACAAACTCTGGAGGAGTTATTTTTGGGAATTTCTCGAACTCTCTCGCTATTAAATTATCTTGCCTAGGAGTAGTCTTACGAGGTCTTCCACCTAAATGTTGAGTTTTTGTGGAACCGGTCTCACGAAATTTCTTTTTTTAATTTTTGAAACTGCTGTTATATTTATTGAATATTTGTCACAGATACTTTTATGTTTTAAACCAGCTTTAAAATCGTTAATTATTTTATTTTTAAAGTCTTCACAAATCTTAACTTTAGCCATTTTCGTTAACTTTGAAAAAAAGCAATTATGCGAAAAACTTAGAAAAAGAAATTGTGAAAAATTACCAGAATTTAAAAATAAAATAACTGTAAACAGGATGCTTTTTACAACGTTCTTTTAAATATTATTTTCGTTTTACACTTCTTTCTGGCTGAAGTCTAAAAGTTTCCATTGTTTTGTCAGTAGCGAAATAGTGAATATTTTTAATTTTGTTTTAATTTTTTCAGAATATAATTAATTATGTTGTTTGTTTAAAACTTTACAAGTAAAATACTAAAAAAAAAATTTTATTTTAAATTTTGTGCTACATATGGAATATTTGGAAAAGTTTCCATTGTTTTGTCAACCACTGTATATAGACAATATGGATATCTAATGATAGAAATTTCAAAGACCTTTGCAACGACGTATGTAAGACCATAGTAAGTTGGACCTACAATGGGTCAAAATCGGAAAAAATATTTTTTAGTCCAAATTTTTTTTCACCAAAAAAAATTAAAAAACTAATTTTTTTTTTCAAATTTAAAAAAAAATTTTAAAAAATTTTTTTTGCTCACCTAAAAATATTAACATTTTTATTTTGAAGGGTATATAAGATTCGGCACAGCCGAATATAGATCTCATACTTATTTTATATGAAACCTTTTCGGTCAATATTGCCATGTCCGTCTGTATGTTGAAATCAATTTTCCGTATTCCCCAAATAACTTACAAACATGACATGACACATCAATATATCGGGAATTCTTCCGGCTCGGTTGCTATTTAAAATCGGCCCACAAATGGCTGAGATATTCAAATTCGAACATTTTTTTTTCCAAAAAATAAAAAAAATAAGATTCGGCACAACATAGAATTTGAATAGGAAAAATGAGAAAAGGGAAAAAAACTCCCGCGGAATATTTTTCATAATTGGGCTGATTGTCCTAGAGCAGGTCTTTAAAATCGCTTAGTTTATCTTCAATCTAAGATGTTTATATAGTCTCGGTGGAGCTTAAACTGTTGGTCTTTATATAATCCTAGTGAAGGTCTCTAAAGTGTATTAGTTTATCTTCAATCGTAGTTGTTTATATAGCCTCAGTTGACCCAATTGATGGTCTTTATATACCTATTGGAGGTCTCTAAACTGTCTTTGATTGGCTTCAATTGCAGTTTTTTATTTAGTCACGGTAGAACTTTAACTGTTGGTCTTTATATAGTCCTTGTGGAGGTCTCTAAACTGTCTTAGTTTAGCTTCAATCGTAATTGTTTATATAGTCTCAGTTGAGCTTCAATTGTTGATCTTTATATAGTTCTAGTAGATGTCTTTAAATTGTCTTAGTTTAGCTTCAATCAGTTGAGCTTCAATTGATGGTCTTTATATACCTATTGGGGTCTCTAAACTGTCTTAGTTTGGCTTCAATCGTAGTTGTTTATATAGTCTCAGTGGACCTTCATTTGTTGGTCTTTATATAGTCCTAGTCGTTAGTTGGCTGCATTGAAGAGTCGCTATCATATAAGGAGTATTCAATTGTTGCCTTCCTTGATATCGAAGGTGCTTTTAACAATGTCAGGCCCGATGCCATCCTATCTGCGATAGATGAACTGGGGATTGATCTGTGTGTACGCCGGTTAGTCGGAAAATTACTCGGCTATAGAGTCATATGTGCTACCCTAGGTGGTACAAGTGTTTCAAGAGTGGCCAATCGAAGAACCCCACAGGGAGGTGTATTATCTCCACTTCTGTGGAACCTGGCTATGAATACCCTGTTGGTCAGGATGGACAACAGAAGGATTAAAACAGTCGCGTACGCTGACGATGTAGCCGTTTTTATATCTGGTAAATTTCTGGATACAATATCTAGTTGTATGGAATCGGCATTAAGTACACTGAGTGAGTGGAGTATATCGAGTGGACTTAGTGTGAACCCCCAAAAAACGGAACTGGTTCTCTTCACTAGGAGGTATAAGATCGATGACTTTAGACCACCTAGACTGAATGGAATCAGTCTTGAAATTAGGGATAATGCAAAATATCTTGGCATCATTCTAGATAAGATATTGTCCTGGAATATGAATATTCAGAACAGGATTAACAAGGCCTACGTGGCCATCTACTCCTGCAAAAAGGCAATTGGTACTAACTGGGGCATTATGCCGAAAGGTATCAATTGGATCTTCAAAGCAGTCGTCAAACCCACCTTGTTCTATGGAGTATTGGTGTGGTGGCAGGCCTTGGATAATGCTACTCACCGGAAGGCCGTTGAACGAGTTCTAAGGACTATTGCGATACTGATTACAGGCGCTATAAGGTCTACTTCCTCTAAGGTACTTTTTACTATTCTAAACTGGTTACCAGTGGATTTGATGGTGATACAAATGGCTCTCAACTCTGCTGTGAGACTAAATGCGGGTTGTTCGTGGTCTGGTAAGGACCTTGGACACTCTAGGATACTGAATTACTATGGTCTCATACATGGTAATGTCGATTACTGCATCGCAAAACCTTTTTTCGATAGGCATTTCCATATTATGATCCCGAACAGGGATTTATGGCAGCGCGGACTCTTCCCTCCTACTGATGTCATACGGATATATACTGATGGCTCTAATAGGGGAAACAAGGTCGGTGGAGGTTTCTATATTGAAAACTTTGGGATAAAAACCTACTTTAGGCTACCTAATTTCTGTACTGCTCTTCAGGCGGAAATTACTGCCATTAAGCGTGCATCCAACTGGCTGAGGTATTATCGAATATCTGGTGATATATGTATATTAACGGATTAGCGGGTGTCTTTACGACATCTAGGTTAACCGAGGAATGCCGGGTATCCCTAAATGAGATAGCGAGACATTCTAGGATAACGCTTATATGGGTCCCTGGACACGATGGAAATCAGGGTAATTGTATAGCAGATGATTTGGCCAAAAGGGGTGCGATGATGAGTGAGGAGGCAATCGATCCCTTTTCTAATATTTCCCTTGTTAAATGCAAGATGGTTGTTCAGCAGAAACTATATGAGACTGCACAAAACAGGTGGACTAATGAACCTTCCTGTGCTACAGCGAGGTCGACTTGGCCCGTATATGATGCCAACAGGACGAATCTACTTGTAGAATACCGTCGTGAGCAAATAAGGCTAATTGTCTCCTTTATTACAGGACACTGTTTAATCGGGACACATGCTAGAAGATTAGGCCTACGGTACAAGGATTACTTTAGAAGCTGCCATAATGAAGGAGATGAAGAGACTGTGTATCATCTTTTCTGCCAATGTCCGGCTCTTACAAACCTGAGGGAACGCATCCTCGGATTTCCATTCCTATCATGCTTGGACGAGCTATCAAGGTTGAGTCTAAAAAGAATCTACTCCTTCATCCGGGAATCTGGCTGGTTTAATTTGGAGGCAACGGAAGTATTGTAAATACCCTGATGTCTACCCCCTGGGTATCACAATGGGATCAGATTTGAATGGACCCAAGTGAGCTGCTTGAGAAGCAGCAGCCCATGGAACCTAACCTAACCTAGTCCTAATGGAGATCTCTAAACTGTCTTAGTTCCGCTAATTATAATAATTCACCCCTATCCTGAAGAACATGTGAAATTTATGTTCCCATGAAATATCCATTTCCCTGCTATCCTGATATTCCCCTGAACTTTTCATTCACAATAGTTGATTTTGTTCGTAACAGCTGTTTATTGTTTACAAAATTACATCTAAAAATTTCACAACATGGGGAATTTTTTCACGTGAACAAAGTTTAAGAACGAAAAATGGGAAAAGGGAACATATTTCATGTGAAATATTGATTCGCGATAGGAGTGATTGACTTGTTTCCCCATTTGAACATAAAACCCGCTTTACATTAGTTTTTCTTCTAAGAAGAAGAAGAATTCTGGCAAATAATTTTGGGTCTAGGTTTCCTGATAATCTAACCTAAGTAACCAATGAAATGTGCATAGGAACTAGCTTTTCAATCAATTTCAGTGAATTTTTTCAAATAATATTTATAAATAACAGCCAAAATTTATTAAAATACAAAATTTTGTTTCCCCAAATATTATTTTCATGGTTTTTGTTTATATTAACTAACAAACTGGTTGACAGCACTGTCTGCAGGTGACATATTTACATATACAGTTATTTTACTTATTTGTAAACAAGCCGCCGCGTTGCCAGTGTTTATGCATATAAGTACACATTGAGAAAAAAAGCCCAACTGTTTACGGATATATGAAATTATCCTTGACCCTGTTTTGCTATTTTCCATCGTCATCATCAACAGCAGCAGCATCTTAACGTATTGCAAGATGTAAATAAAATGATGACGCTGGTAAAAAATAATAAGAAACAAAAAGGGTTAACTACTTACCTTTATGAAAAATTGCCAATCCATTTTGTGAATTTCTGGATGTTCCGTTTCATAAACAAATACCGAATCCATAATGTTAAGTTTCTAATGATTTTATGGATTTTTTTTTAAAGGAACTTGTAAGAATTTTGTTTTCAAAATATTAGTTTTCATCAAGTGTTTTATTAAAATTATGTTAAAATAATTTCTTTAAAGTTGGTTGCTAGTCGTAACATTTCTTTTTTTTATTTTTTGTTTGTTGTTTTTTTTTACACTCACTCTCACTAGCACACAGAGGATAAAAACAAAGGACTAATGCATAATAATAACAACAACAAGGTAGCTGATGTTTTAACTAAAACAACAGCAGAGCAGCAAGCACAGACAAGCCACAATTACTGTGGGTACGGTCAGTGGCACATTTTTTACCACCACCCTTTCGATTGTTTTTCTTTTTATGTTTGTTTTTGTTGAGAGAGAGAGAGAGAGAGAACGAATTAAATCAACGAAGAAACAAATTGTGCCCACGAAACAGCAAAACTTAACGAATACTTTTGCAAAAAATTCCTTTAAAACTCGTGCTCATACTTTCAATGTTGATTAAAAGGCAAAATTAAGAAGAAGATAAAAAATTGTTGACACCTTTTTTCCCTTGACTTCAACTTTCAGAGAAATGAAAATTTTCCTTTAACTTTCTAACACAAAATTTCACTAAATCAACAATTAAATTTAATAATTGATATTTTTTTAATATCCTTTAAAGAATTCAACACTTTTTCCTCTTTCATTTTGTTAATTTTGTGCAAAATTTCTTTTTAGCAATACACACATTTACTGAGTTACACACAAAACACTCTCCTCAACACATTTCAGTTGATTTTTTTCAATAACAAAACATTTTTCATTGCGCTGCTGTTTAATTTGCCTTCCACAACCATGTCCTTTCACTACTCAATGCTTATTGCAACTGTGTGTGGTAAAATAATGTTTAATGAAATGCCGCACATAAGCTTTATTCTTTCCAAAAAAAAAGCTTTTTCCTACAATAACTTAACGAATGGGCTTTAAGGAAAACATAATGGCAACTCTGTGTTATGACAGAAAGGATGAAGGTTATATAAACAAAAAATCATTATGGCAACGCTGTGTTATAAGAGAAAGGAAATGAGAAAGGAAATGAGAAACAAAACTAGCGGGATTTTAAATATAAACGATATGTAAACAAAAAAACAGTAATGCCAACTGATTTTTCAAGGGAAATTTAAAAATCTCACCAAAAATTAAATTTTTTAAAGAAATTATAAAAATTTAAGGCAAAATTTAAATTTTTAAAACAAAATATTAATAATTGGACTTAAAATTCCTGTTGTGTACCAAAATATCAAGTTTTTTTTAATATTTTCATACATTTTTATTAAATATAAGTTTGTATAAAAAAAAAGTTTTTATAAAAAAAATATTATTTCCAACAAAGTCCAACAATTTGCTTAGTATGCATAATAATATAATATAGCTATAATTAATGAAATTTTGTTTAATTATTTATACAAAAACAACAAAAAAAAATAATAATGATTTAATGAAATAATGAATTTTGTACCAAAAAAAAAATTTGACAAATGCTGAAAATATCTTTTAAGTTTACTGAGTGCTATTCAAACTAGTATTATTACTGCTATTATTGCTATTATTATTGCCGCCATGCCATTTATAGGAACCATAGTATTTGAAATTACTATCGCGACATTTATGATCAGCCTCCTTGGGACCCCTAGAACCATATTTATAGGGTATAGGTTTCACTTTCGTATTCTCGATCTCATGCAAAATGGGGGTGAAAATACGCCAGGCTTCACACAGCTCATCGGAACGCACAAAATGCATTTGGGAACCACAGAAAACATCCAGAATTAAACGTTCATAGGCATCTGGCAAGTAGGAATCTCTATAACGATGTTCATATGTCAAATCCAATTCGGTTTCCTCAATATCAAATGTAATGCCGGGAGATTTGGTCATCATTTTAAAGTATAAAGCCTCGCCGGGCTGTACACGTATCACCAATTCATTACGTTTGGTATTGCCCTCGAAAATATCCCCGGGAACATCCTGATACTGGATGCGTACCTCAGCCTTGCGTTCATTCAAAGCCTTGCCGCAGCGCAAAATAAAAGGCACACCCTCCCAACGTTCATTGTTAATTTTCAGCACGCCCAAAGCATAGGTGGGCGTGGTGGAATTTGCATCCACCGTGGCATCATCCAAATAACCCTTTAAAGCTTCACCCTTACCCTCAGGATTGCCCACATACTGACCCAACACCATATCATCCAAGGTTAAAGCCGGTATACTCTTCAGCACCTTTACCTTTTCATCACGTATATCATCGGGATGGCAGGTAACTGGTTTCTCCATGGCCACTAGCGAAAGAATTTGCAATAAATGATTTTGCATTACATCACGTATAATGCCGAATTCATCGAAATAACCACCACGTCCCTCTGTACCAAAGGGCTCTTTGAAGGTGATTAAGACCGAGGCAATATTCTCACGATTCCATGTGGAGCCCAGAATCTTATTGGCAAAACGTATGGTCATGAGATTTTGTACCATCTCCTTGCCCAAATAGTGATCAATGCGATAGATTTGATCTTCGTGAAAGAGTGAAGCTAAATGATCGCTTAGCTGTTTGGAGGAGACATCATCACGGCCGAAGGGTTTTTCAATGATAACACGATTCCAGCCTCTGTAAAATAAAAACGGAGGGAATATGGGAATATATTAAAGGTTTCAATGATGAAAACAAACTAGACCTTTCTTAGGTCTAATTAATATTTAATGATTTCTCAACTTACTTCTTTGACAAACAGATTTCCTTGACATGCACGGTTACGGTATTGAACACTGATGGCGGCAATGCCAAATAGAATATACGATTGGCAACACCTCTATTCTCCATAGCCTCCATTTGTTGCTGCAGCATTTCGAAACCCAAACGGCCATCATAATTGCCGGAAACATAGTCATTAAGCTGCCAGAATTCTTCGTAACGTTGTTGTTCGTGTGGTTGGACCTGTTGAAGGTGGGGAGAAATATGAAATGTTTGAATATTAATAGTTAAGACTCTAGACTAGTCTATATTTAGCATTACTGCATTTCATTTTGACCTGCCTTTTTGACTTAAATCACACGATTAACAAAAAATTTCTTAAACAGCCTATAAAATACAAATGACTTTACAGTTTTTGCTATAAATTTAAAAACCCTTCTCAATAGTTTTTTTTTTAATGGCCATTCTATGAGCTTTAATTTGCTTTGTAAATGAAAATAAAAATAAAAAAACTCTCACCATTAAGAATTTATTTAATAAACGTAATTATTGAATTATACTTTTACCCTTAAACACAAATTGCTGTTCACTACTTACCTTCATAAATTTCTCGCAAGATTTGCGTACATCCGCAGTGCTTAGCTTGGAACGGGCATAGCCACAGAATCTGGTGGGTTTGGGCAGGAGATTGTCACGGTACAGCCACCACAAAGTGGGATAGATTTTCTTTTTGGCCAAATCACCCGAAGCGCCAAAAATCACAAACGTATGCGGAATTTGGCCATCGAAATGGGTACCCTCGCACACCATGGTGGGGGATTTTAAAGATTTTATTATACGCTCCAGGGCTTCTTCGTGGGGATTATCGTTGTGGCCTAAAATAATAATAATTTCAATTATTTACAATATTTCACACACTAAAAATATTTGATTTGGATTTAGTTTGTCTAGTTTACGATCTTTATCATACGATGTTATAGGAAATACTAAAAACTTTTCTGAGCTTGACTTTGAAATTTATAATTTCAATTTTTGTCTACCTTTAAATGCACTCAACTCATTCATATGTAATGAAATAGGTAAAATTAAAAAAAAAAACTAAATAAAATGCACTCTATAGGTATTGTGAAATTTTAGTTTTTTTTTTAGCTTTTTTACTTGGCTGTAAAGTTTTGCGCAAATTGAAAAAAATAAAATAAACTGATATAGCATGACAATTAATTTATTCAAGTATCTAAACACTTATACATCTTTAAATACTAATTAAATGCATTAATTTAAAAGCTACAGTCATGTCATTCCTCCATAGAAATATTTCTTTTACAATAGTAACAACAACAATAACAAAAACAAGCCCTCTAAAGGTGTAACACTAAAGCAGCAACAACAATAATAATAACAAATCTAAAGTAAATAAAGAATGCGTTTGATTGTAAAATATATAACGGATCTTTTGTTTACATTGCTCTTTACAGCAAGTATGTATGTATGTATGTCACCTTGTTGTTATCAATCAATTACTAACACAGGGTTGTAATTTTTGGGCTTTTGTTGTGGTAAGTACTAAAATTACAGTTACATTTAAAGGGAAAGTGCGGCAAAATAATGTAAAACAAAATACAAATAATAAAACGTAATTAAAGCAGTCAACTAATAATACTTTTTCAAATATTATTGTACATTTATGTTGATAATAGATTTTAATAAATATTAGACATATACAAAGGGATTTTATAAAATTATTATAGAAAATAAAAACCTAATTTCATTTTAATTATTTTTTTTTAGACATATTATACAAAATTAATATTTCATTCATAAAAAAAATCTGCAATTCTTTTATCAATGTTTTTATTCATTCATTCATATACATCTTAAAATACCTGCTGCTTTTTTTTTGCTGTCATATTCATTTAAAATACATAAATAAATACTTATGCATACACCATGACAGAAACGTGTTTATTAAAGATCACGCGATTTTGACTTAACATTGAGAATTATAAAAAGTTGTAAACGAATTACACTTTGTTAAAAATATACGCATAAGCCATAAGAGTTCAGGCATAAATTTAGGAGTATATTGTAAATATTTATGTAAATTATTTAAACAGCAAATTGTCATACATTATGCATTAAATAAACATTTGAATATTTATAACAAATACAATAATGAAGTCATAAAAGCTATTGGCAACAAATAAAAAATAAACAAAACTGAAACTGAGCTAATACTTTAAAAAACAAATGCTAAGTTTAGAAAGTTTTCAATAAAAGCTAATCACAGTTTAAGTTAAAAACAAAAAGGTTTCCATCTTATATATTAGTTTACTTGAAAAAATCTGTGCTTAGCCTTAATATTTCAAAGTTTATTTTTAGTTTCTTTATAACGTAACAACCACAATTTAATTACGCTTGTCTAGCTAACTTATGAATTATAGAAAAAATGCGTTACATTATTATTATTAAATTTTTTAGAATGGTTTTTGCCTTTGCTTATTTGAACTTGATCATGAAGCACGTATTAATACAAAAAAACCTCAAATTTATACATAAATTATAAATACATACTCATATTTCTTTTTTATGTTTTATTTTTTTCATAATACTTTCACATTTTATATTTAATTAACACACATTCGGTTTGGCAATGATCTTGCATGTCAGTTAGTTCATTGCCAAAATGTAATAATAGGGTTAATTTTCATGTTTAACAAACGGGGTTTCCAAACCAACGCAAACAAATATACATAATAATAGTTTGAAATGAAAAATAACAATAAATTAAAAACGAAATATTTTTTTTCAAAGAAACATCAAGTTATACTTAAAAGTAACTTAAATGTATTCAAATTTAAAGATTTGAAATTTTTATATTTAAAATACAACTCTGGAACTATTAAATATTTTAAGAAAGTTATTATAATTTCCTTTCCAAAGATACAATCTGCTTTGAAATACTTTATTTAGTTTTGAAATCTGCCATCGTTCTTACTAAACGTTACGCATTGTAGGGTATTTTTAAAACAACTGCGGCCCTTTAAGAGTTTCAAGTACTTTTTTTATTTACCAAAGAGTAAATTCATACTCTCTCACACACACAAATGCAAAAGGGAGAATGGCGTACAATACTTGCCAGATATGGCGTTTAATCATCATTTTGGCGATTTTGAAATTTCAGATTTAGCAATGCTCCGAAATTAGACAAATTTTGTTTTAAAAGTCACAATTTTATAATATTTTATAAATTTTTAAAGCAAAATCGCCATGAACATGTTAAAAGATATAATAGAATGTGTTTATTCGAAATTTGTTCAATATAAACAGAAATTTGCACAATTATTCGGAAACCGTTTAAAATAATATTCGATTAATCGAAAAAAATTGCATATTTCTAGAACATCATAAGGAAATTAGTAAAAATAAGGAATTTCTAAAAAAAAATTAACGAATAATCGCTAAACCTAGTAAACGAATAAAAAAATTAAGCGAATAATAATAAAGAAAACACTAAAAAAGTACGCAAAAATTCATATTCTTTATTTGTTTTAAGATTTCATGTGAAATTTTTGTTATATAAAAAGAAATTTTAACGATTATTCGGAAAACCGTTTAAATAATTATTCGATTAATCGAAAAAATATGTATAATTCTTAAATATTATAACAATATTAGTTAAAATATGGAATTTAAAAAAAAAATTACGAATAATCGGAAAATCGAGTAACCGAATAAAAAAATTAAGCGGATAAAAACCAAAAATACATACAAAAATGGAATATAATTTCATATTCTTTATATATTTAAAGACTTTATGTGAAATTGTTGCTTTATAAACAGAAATTTTAACGATTATTCGAAAAACCGTTTAAATAATTATTCGATTAATCGAAAAATTTTGCATAATTCTTAAATACTATAACAATATTAGTTAAAATATGGAATTTAAAAAAAAAATTACGAATAATCGGAAAACCGAGTAACCGAATAAAAAAAAATAACCGAATAAAAACAAAAAATACACACAAAAATGGAGTATAATTTCATATTCTTTATATATTTAAAGACTTTATGTGAAATTGTTGCCATATAAACATAAATTTGAACGATTATTCGGAAAACCGTTTAAATAATTATTCGATTAATCGGAAAATTTTGCATAATTCTGAAATACTATAACAATATTAGTTAAAATATGGAATTTTTTAAAAAAATGAACGAATAATCGGAAAACCAAATAAAAAATTAACAAAATAAAAATAAAGAAAACACTCAAAAAGTTCGCAAAAATTCATATTCTTTATTTGTTTTAAGATTTCATGTGAAATTTTTGTTATATAAAAATAAATTTCAACGATTATTCGGAAAACCGTTGAAATAATTATTCGATTACTCGAAAGAATTTGTATAATTCTTAAATATTATAACAATATTAGTTAAAATATGGAATTTTTTTAAAAAAAATTTACGAATAATCGGAAAACCGAGTAACCGAATAAAAAAATAAGCGGTTAAAAACAAAAAATACATACAAAAATTCTGTATAACTTCATATTCTTTATATATTTAAAGACTTTATGTGAAAATTTTCCTACAAAAACATAAATTTGAACGATTATTCGAAAAACCGATTAAATAATTATTCGATTAATTGAAAAATTTTGCATAATTCTTAAATACTATAACAATATTAGTTAAAATATTTAATTTTTTTAAAAAAAAATTTACGAATAATCGCTAAACCGAGTAACCGAATAAAAAAAATAAGCGAATAACAATAAAAAATACATACAAAAATTGTGTATAACTTCATATTCTTTATATATTTAAAGACTTTATGTGAAATTGTTGCCATATAAACAGAAATTTTAACGATTATTCGAAAAACCGATTAAATAATTATTCGATTAATCGAAAGAATTTGTATAATTCTTAAATACTATAACAATATTAGTTAAAATATGGAATTTTTTAAAAAAATTACGAATAATCGCTAAGCCTAGTAAACGAATAAAAAAAATAAGCGAATAAACACAAAAAATACATAAAAAAAATTGTCTATAACTTCATATTATTTATATATTAAAAGACTTTATGTGAAATTGTTGCCATATAAACGGAAATTTTAACGATTATTCGCAAAACCGATTAAATAATTATTCGATTAATCAAAAGAATTTGTATAATTCTTAAATATTATAACAATATTAGTTAAAATATGGAATTTTTTAAAAAAAAATTTACGAATAATCGGAAAACCGAGTAACCGAATAAAAAAATAAGCGGTTAAAAACAAAAAATACACACAAAAATTGTGTATAATTTCATATTCTTTATATATTTAAAGATATTATGTGAAATTTTTGCCATATAAACATAAATTTTAACGATTATTCGCAAAACCGATTAAATAATTATTCGATTAATCGAAAAAAATTTCCAAAATTCTTAAATACTATAAGAATATTAATTAAAATAAGGAAATTAAAAAAAAATTACGAATAATCGGAAAACCGAGTAACCGAATAAAAAAAATAAGCGAATAAAAACAAAAAATACACACAAAAATTGTGTATAATTTCATATTCTTTATATATTTAAAGACTTTATGTGAAATTGTTGCCATATAAACATAAATTTGAACGATTATTCGCAAAACCTATTAAATTATTATTCGATTAATCGAAAAAATGTGCATAATTCTTAAATACTACAACAATATTAGTTAAAATATGGAATTTTAAAAAAAAAAAAATACGGATAATCGGAAAACCGAGTAACCGAATAAAAAAAAATAAGCGAATAAAAAAAAAAAATACACACAGAAATGGTGTGAAATAGCGAAAAATATTTTTTAACCCGAATTTTTTTTTTCATTCAAATTTTTTTTTCACAAATACTTTTTCCAAAAAAAAATTAAAAAAATTTTTTTTAAAAAATTTAAAAAAGAATTTAATTTTGTTTAAAAAGTAATATTAAAAAAAAATATTTTTAAGTATAATTTGGTGAAGGGTATATAAGATGTATGTAAGGCTATATATAGTAAGTTGGACTTACAATGGGTCAAAATCGGGAATAATATTTTTTAACCCGAATTTTTAAATTTAAAAAAAATTTTAAAACTTTTTTTATTTATGACGTTGTTGCAGCAAATGAGCGATATAAGCATAAAATCAAAAAAATTGTTTACCATCAAATTTTTTTTCAGTAATAAAATTTTGTCAACAAAAATTTTTTTTAACAAAATTTTTATTAAAATTTTTTTTTTCAAATTGATGTTAAAAAATTACCAAAACAATTTTTTAAAGATTGAAGGCCTTATTCATAATCAATTTTTAAATTTATTACAGGTTTATAAAACAATTTTTGTATGAAAATTTTGTGTGGAAATTTTTATAAAACTTTATTTTTAAGTGAAGGGTATATATAGTTCGTCACAGCTCCCTTACTTGTTTTCTTTTTTTTGGCTACGATTATTACAAAAGAGCCGGTAGTTATTGTTGTTTAAACCGAAAAAAAAAGAAACTTACCATTTTTATTGGCTGTAGTTTTTAATAAATCCATTTTTGTAAAGTTAAATAAATAGGTTTATATAAAAAAAATTTCTTATAGTAGCTAAATTAATTTTGAAAAGTAGTATACACTTATTTTGTTGCTATAATTACAATTTGTTACTGCGTATAAGTAAAGTTAAATGCAAGAGTAATTGTAAATTCTTTTTTTTATTATTTATTGTATATATGTAGTATAAAGGTATATAAAACACGCTTTTATTTTAATTAAATCATACGATTTCCGATTTAAGTATATTTTTCTCTTATTTAGTTATTTTTTTTTCAAATTAAACTTTTGCAATTACGAACACACCACACCAACATGTGAGCTTAACAACAGTAATTATAAGACTGATCATTTAAAATAAAAAAAAACTGCTGGCTTGAAATGCAAGCAGCCAACAAGTGTTCGTTTGTGTTTAAATTTGGCCACAAAATCGTTTGGTGTATTATGATGGATGATTCATTGAAAGATCACGACTATACATACATAAATATGGGAGCTAAGATTTTATTTGTTTGGTTGAGTTGTAGACAAAATGATAATTTTATTAAACAATTTGATTTAGTACTTTTATTTCTTTGGAAAGAATTTTTGTAAGGTTAACCACATGGGCACACACAAACAAAGGCACACACATGGAGAAAATGTAAACAAAAAAAGCTATTATTGTTATTGTTGTTATTCTAACTGGTTAATATTTATGAACAGCATGCTGCTGCTTGCTAGTGTCAACTTTGTTGTGTTAAACAACAGGGTTGGAAAATGTTATGGTATTGTAACCTCATGCTGCTAGTGTCAAGTTTGTTTTGTTAAACAACAGGGCTGGTTGATGTAGTAGTATTGTAATTTTAGTTACCTGCAAATGTCAATATGGCGTCACTCCCACGCTTTATTTAGTACTTTTTTTGTTAATTTTTAATAATTATTGCGGGTTTTTTGTATTTAAGTTGTTTTTAGTAGCATTTAGTATCAGCTCTCACAAAAAGCTTTACAATTTTAATAATAAGCTGTAAATTGTATTTTCTATTATTATTGCAAAGAGTTACAGTGGAGTGTTTTGGCGCCAATTTTTTTTAAATTAAAAAATAATGAATATTAACTAGAAATGCTTTTCAAATAAAGTAAAATAGTGCAAATTAAACTATTTTGTAGCAGCTCTCACCAAAAATTTTAAAATTTAAATAAAAACCGCTTAATTGTCTTTAATATTATATTTACGGGGAGACACAATGGATTATTTTGGCACAAATTTAGTTTACTTGATATTGACTAGATATGTTTTTAAAAATGAGTAAAATATTGTTTAAAAAAAAAGCTTTAATTGAGTGTAAATAGTGTAGAGTTTATAATAAAATAAATGAGTGCTAATTTTATCATGTAGACATTGATAAGATATGCAAACATAGTTATATTTTTTTATTAAATAGATAAGAAATTGTAGCTTCTTTTTTAAATATAAAAGCCTATAAGGAAAAGCATTAAAATAAATTTAAAATCAAGGTTGGCTAGCGATTTGAAACGTTAAAATAGTAACGGTAACGATAATTTGGGGAACTCTTAACTAAATCACTAAAATCTTAAATAAACAAAAAAAATATTAAATTTTTTTAGTGAAAAAAATTTTGTGTTGAATTTTTTTTTTAAATTTAAAAAAAAAATTTTTTTAAAAAAAAAAATTCCGATTAAAAAATATTTTTCCCGATTTCACACCATTTTTGTGTGTATTATTTGTTTCTATTCGCTTATTTTTTTTATACGGTTACTCGGTTTCCGATTATTCATTAATTTTTTTTTTTTAATTCCATATTTTAACTAATATTTTTATAGTATTTAAGAATTATGCATATTTTTTCGAATAATTATTTAATCGGTTTTGCGAATAATCGTTCAAATTTATGTTTATATAGCACAAATTTCACATAAAGTCTTTAAATATATAAAGAATATGAAATTATACCTCGTTTTTGTATGTATTTTTTGTTGTTATTCGCTTATTTTTTTTATTCGGTTACTCGGTTTCCGATTATTCATTAATTTTATTTTTTTAATTCCATATTTTAACTAATATTCTTATAGTATTTAAGAATTATGCATATTTTTTCGATTAATCGAATAATTATTTAATCGGTTTTGCGAATAATCGTTCAAATTTATGTTTATATAGCACAAATTTCACATAAAGTCTTTAAATATATAAAGAATATGAAATTATACCTTGTTTTTGTATGTATTTTTTGTTGTTATTCGCTTACTTTTTTTTATTCGGTTACTCGGTTTTCCGATTATTCATTATTTTTTTTTTTAATTCCATATTTTAACTAATATTCTTATAGTATTTAAGAATTATGCATATTTTTTCGATTAATCGAATAATTATTTAATCGGTTTTGCGAATAATCGTTCAAATTTATGTTTATATAGCACAAATTTCACATAAAGTCTTTAAATATATAAAGAATATGAAATTATACCTCGTTTTTGTATGTATTTTTTATTGTTATTCGCTATCTATAACGATCCAGAATATATTTGTGGGTTCTCAAATGAAAAATGCAGAAATTGTTAGTCATGGTGAAGTCGACAAGGTGATATTTTATTGAAATATATTTGAAATTTTGTAGATTTCAATATTATTGAAATCAAAAAATAGTATTTTCATAATTTACAATTATTTATATAAAAACGGTAACGGTATTTTCGATTATAACCGTAACGTTATTTTAACGATAACGGTAATTGAGCTGAAAGTGTAATTTAGGGGTAAAACGGTAGCTAGCGTTAACGGTAGCCAACTTTTTGTAGATATCAATGAACTCACGTAATAAAAAAATGGTTATTTTAATAATTTAGAATTATTTATAAAATAACGGTATTGTTTACATCAGGTAAACATTAAAGAAAATTAAAATTTTTGGTTTAATTTCAACAGCACAGACAAACTAATGGTTATTGATAAATTTAACTTTACTTACCTATAAGAAGTTATTAAAAACGGCATGACAAAATTAACCTTGAAGGCACACACAAACAATTTCAAAATAACCTAAAATTTTAATTTTACATGTGCCGGCTTTAACTTTTTCCAATTAGCAGCAACTTTTCTAATAAAATTTGAGCTTTTTTTTACACACAATTTTAAACCCTTATTAACTTTTATTTTATTATTATAATTTTTTGTTAATATTAAACCAAAATATTCACAGATTATTTCATTGATTTAGAATTTATTTATTTCTTTTTCTGTGAGCACACTATTTCAAAACATTTTGATGGCTTATCACTGCGAAATAATTAATAATATACTTTTTTTTAATGGTTATTTATTATCAACAAAAAAAAAATATTTTTGTGGCTTATCAACAAAATTTAAACGGTCGGTTGGTTGGTTGGTTGTGTAAAGAAAATAATTAAAACATACTAAAACAACTGATGATCTTGTTTCGCATAAAGTCACGTTATGGGGGGATTCTTGTTTTTATAATAACAAATGTTGTATTTTGTTCTTCATGCTTTTTAATAAAAACCAAATTAATTCATTATTATTTAATAAAATTATCTTATATTTTGGTATAAACAGTTTATATATTTTAGTTTGTTTTAACATAAGCTTAATGATTTGTTTTTGTTTTTTATAACATTTATTTTAAAAAACTAGTAGTTTTTTTTAAATTAAATTATCTTATTTAATTGAGAATGTAAATATGTAAAGGAAATTAATATTTTGTTAATTTAAAAGGATTTTAAATAGAGTTAATAATTGCTTTAACCAAACTTTTGTAAAGCCAAGCAAGCAAATTAGGAAAATCGCTGATAGTCATAATTACTTAAAGCAGGGCTATTTTCTTAAATTGCACTTAATCCTAGGTCTTCACTAGCCATCAATTTGTTCAATGGGAGCACATGAATTCCTTAGGTATCCCTAAGTCTTGAGTTTATAGAAGAGAGAGGAAGAAAAAGAGGAATATTTTTAAATCTCCTCTCCTCTCTCTTTTATAAACTCATGACATGCCCAAGTAAACATAACATATGTGAACTAGCTGTTATAAACAGTTATTGGCTGACTCCAATTTATATGTCTATTTTGGGTCATTTGACACATTGACATGTTATGTCAATTTTATGTTTCAGTCCCCACGAGACATATTCATGTGTAGACAAGAAACTGATGGCTTGTTAATCCAACTATGGCTAAAGGAATTCTTAGTATTTTATATTTAAAGAAAATTTACAGATTTATTAAAAAAAATTATATATTTTTTTATGTTTATTAAAGGGATCCCTTTTAATTAGTTAGTTTTTCTGTTTTTGTTTTCATTCTCTCTTAAAGGAAAGACAATGTTATTGTTTACTTGATTTTTGTTTGTTGTTGTTTAACTTACTATAATAAATTTGTTGTTTTTTACTAGTTGCTAGTTTTGTTGTTGTTTTATCATTTTCGATTTAAAGTCTGTTGTTGTTTTATTTTGTTTTTGTCAGTTTTAAAATATAAATTATGAAAAAAGAAACGCCCAAATAAGGGGTCAGTAAAAGAGTACTGCATGTAAAACGGTTTTATTACGCCTCGACTCAAATTCCTGTAAAAGTTCATCTATATCATTATCTAAATCACTGGACTTGGACATCTGAAAATAAATTTTATAATAAAAGAAAAATTAAAAAGTTTTTTAAAGAAAATACCATATTTTGTATAAATATTCATAATTTAGCAAAAAAATTGTATTTGTTTACACCATGTAAAAAATTAAATCATTGTTTACATTATGTAAAAAATATATAAATTTTTAATTAAATATTTGTTTAAATAACAAAAATAATTATTTTTTACATCCTCTAATAAATAATTGAATTGTTTACATAATGTAAACAATTAAATTTAACCAAAATTTCTAATCAAAAAAAAAAATCTTTGTAAAATTAATTTTTGAAAAATTAAAAATTTAAGTTTTTACATTATAACACAAATTACACAATTGTTTACATTAAGTAATCAATGTAAATTTAAATTGTTTTTAAGAAAATTCCATATTCTGCAAAAATAATTGAGGTTTAGCAAAAAATTGTGTTTGTTTACACCATGTAAAAAATTAAATCATTGTTTACATTATGTAAACAATAAAAAATATATAAATTTTTAACTAAATATTTGTTTAAACAACAAAAATAATTATTTTTTACATCCTCTAATAAATAATTGAATTGTTTACATAATGTAAACAATTAAATTTAACCAAATTTCTAGGCAACAAAAAAAATCTTTGTAAAATTAATTTTTGAAAATTAAAAAATTTAAGTTTTTACATTATAAAAAAAATTAAACAATTGTTTACATCATGTAAACAATGTAAATTTAAATTGTTTTTAAGAAAATTCTATATTTTGCAAAAATAATTGAGGTTTAGCAAAAAATTGTATTTGTTTACACCATGTAAAAAATTAAATCGTTGTTTACATTATGTAAACAATAAAAAATATATAAATTTTTAATTAAATATTTGTTTAAACAACAAAAATAATTATTTTTTACATCCTCTAATAAATAATTGAATTGTTTACATAATGTAAACAATTAAATTTACCCAAATTTCTAGGCAAAAAAATTAAAAAGTTTGTTAAATTCTTTGTAGAAAATAAAAAATAATAATTTTTACATTATAACAACAATTACCCAATTGTTTACATCATGTAAACAATGTAAATTTAAATTGTTTTCAAGAAAACTCTATATTCTGCAAAAATAATTGAGGTTTAGCAAAAAATTGTATTTGTTTACACCATGTAAAAAATTAAATCATTGTTTACATTATGTAAACAATAAAAAATATATAAATTTTTAATTAAATATTTGTTTAAACAACCAAAAAAAATATTTTTTACACCCTCTAATAAATAATTGAATTGTTTACATAATGTAAACAATTAAATTTACCCAAATTTCTAGGCAAAAAAAATAAAATCTTTGTTAAATTAATTTTTGAAAATTAAAAAATTTAAGTTTTTACATTATAACAACAATTACACAATTGTTTACATTATGTAAACAATGTAAAGTTAAATTGTTTTTAAGAATTCTGCAAAAATAATTGAGGTTTAGCAAAATTTTTTGTTTATTTACACCGTGTAAAAAACTAAATCATTGTTTACATCATGTAAACTATATATAAAATATTACTTTATGACTATATATTAGTTTAAAAGGCAGAAATAATTATTGTTTACATTATGTAAGGAATAATTGAATTGTTTACATAGAGTAAACTAATAAATTTACCAACATTTCTAATAAAATCTTTGGTAAATTCTTTTTTGAAAAGGATAATTTGCAATTTTTACATCATGTTAACAATTACACAATTGTTTACATCATGTAAACAATGTAATTTACAAAAAAATTTCAATAAAATTCTAGATTTAAAGTAAATAATCGATTTTTAATAACAATTTTTAGATTTTTACACCATGTAAAGAATAAATACATTGTTTACCTCAGGTAAATAATAAAAAAAATTAAATTATTGAGTAAACAATATCTTTAAATCAAGATATATTTATTTTTTACAATTTGTATTTAACAACTTAATTGTTTACCTAATGTAAACAATGTAAATTTTCTAATTGTTACTTAAAAATAATAAAATCTTTGGTAAATTCTTTTTTGAAAAGGATAATTTGCAATTTTTACATCATATTAACAATTACACAATTGTTTACATCATGTAAACAATGTAATTTACAAACATTTTTCAATCAAATTCTAGATTTAAAGTAAATATTCGTTTTTTAATAAAAATGTTTAGCTTTTTACTCTATGTAAAGAATAAATACATTGTTTACATTATGTAAACAATAAATAATAAAGTAAAATGTCCTATAAATAATTAGTTTAAAGCAACAAATAATGCTAACTTACTTCAGGTTATGAATAACTGAATTGTTTACAAGGTGTAAACAATGAAATTTAAAAAAAAAATTTAAAAAAACTAAAAGTTTTGTTAAATTTTTGGCATGAAAATTAAAATTTACCCAAAAAAAAATTTATATTTTGTTTACATTATGTAAACAATGTAATTTCCTTACAACGAAAATACAAAATTTTAGATAAATGATTTTATTTTTGCTGAAACATTTTAAATTTTTCCCCTAAAGATTGTTTTAAACGATTTAGTCTCGTGTGATGTGAAAAGAGGACAGACATATCAGTTGACTTGTATAATTTCTAAATTCTCAACTATTTTATCAATGAATTTTAAACAAATCAGATCAAAATATTTTAATAAAGTTAAATTAAAATGTCAAAAACAGAACAAAATGCTTTTGGTTAGTTCTGTTAACTATCACAGATTGCTTTAAAGGTGTCAATTTACGCCCCTTCTAGGACATCCCCATGTTAAAGTGACAGGTCCCCTTCATATAAAACGTTTTAACTAGAACCGGTCCCAATCACTTTAGAACTAGTCATGTGACAAGTTTTGTGTTAGTTCCTGTTCCCCTAGGGATCTTCTTTTTTTAATATTTTTTGATGAAAAAAAATTTTGGGGGAAAATAAAAAAATTTGTTTAAAAAAAAATTGGGTTAAAAATTTTTTTTGGAAAAAAAAATGGCGAAAAAATTGGGTTAAAAAATATTTTGGCGAAAATAAATTTGATGGAAAATGTCCTCGATTTTAAATAGCAATCTAAGTTGGACTCTAGCGAATATATTGATGCATCAATTATGTAAGTTATTTGGTGGCTACGTAAAGTTGATTTCAACATACAGACGGAAAAAAATATTGAAAAAAAAAAATGGAAAAATGGTTTTTTGCTTTTGTGGACATATTTTCTCGATTTTAAATAGCAATCTAAGTTGAACTAAGTTGATATATTGATGTAAAAATCATTTGGGCGCTTCGCATACAGCTCCGATATTTTCAAACGATTTGGCTGATATTAAATAGTACATCCGATATGGGCAATATATAAAGAACGGTATTTCAGGACCTTAAAAAAAACTCCTTATATTTTTTACAACAATTTCACTTCATCTTTCGTTTTACAAAATTGCAAAAAGTTCAAAACTATTGTGTAAAGCATAGGGTAACTTAGAGACGTAATTGTCAAAATGAAGTATCTCGCCTCTATGTATAATTCTCTATGGTGTAAAGTGTCGACAGTTTCGTATTAGATTAAAGAAACAAATTGCATTTTATCTTAATCTATTACGAAACTGCCGCTGACTCCTTACACCATAGATAATTCTTCATAGAACGAGACCCTTCATTTTGTCTCTGATTTTCTATAAAATATTATCAAAAAAAAAATTAAACTCAATCTAAATTTAATTTCCAAATTAATCACACTTTTTAAGCAATTTGAGGGCTATAATTTAGAAATCTAACGGAATCTACTGCTAAACAAATTATCACTCCCTTAATCCAACATAACCTCAAAATATTTTTTGCAGCAAGCTCAACCAAAACTTTAGCAGAATACAAGCGAACGAAAAAACAAAAAACCTTAAAAGAAACATAAAACAAATAGTTTCATTATTGATTTCATATGGTAGTATATTTTTGCAACAACAACATAAATTCTCTGCTTCATTAACAAAACCCCCCCAATTATTAATGGACGCTCTAGCGCCTAGGACAACAATACATTCAAGTGGCAACAGTTGAAGTAGTTTCAATGAATAGTTGTAGTGGTTTACCATATTTATCATATCCGTTATAAGAAAAGCACCCATTAGGGCTTCCTCATGATTATCCTCAATATCAACATTGAATATATGCACCGGACGATTGTCTACCACATCACGGGACTCCATATTTTCCAAAACCTGATCGTAAACACGCTCCTCCACAGTTACAATAACATCGAATTGTTCGCGACAATCTTGAAATCTTTCGGGACACTTCTTAATCCGGCGATTGCGATCCAGCATGTGCAGCAGACCGTTTTGGGTGTAGCTAGAAACCAAAAAATAAAAATATTTCATTATTTTATTAACTAAACAAGTGTTTTGTCCACTTACTATTGTTTGTCCTTACTAACTAGATCATTGTATATGGTATCGTAGGGTGTGCCAAATTCATAGACATTGGGTTTATCTATAGCAGTGCCGGGTAATTTAACACGTTCTCCTGTGCCAAAGGAACGTACATTATAGCCTTTTTTGGCCAAAAAATTATGGGCCTCCATGGAACGATTCATATTTGAAGAGCAAACCACCGCTATAGATAAACTATTGTTCAAAGACATTTTGTTTGTATGCTTTTAATGTTTTCTGCTAGAGTAAATTAATAAAAATTGCAATTGAATAATTATTTTTTTAATAAATTGTGCAAAAGAAATGAAAAAAATATGTGTAATACTCGCGAAACAAGAACAATTTGTAAGCACGGTTGTAAAAACAAGTATTAAACAACACAAGGTTGTATTTTAAGGTAGTTTTTAATGAATTAGTAATAAATCAAAAATTAATAAAAATTTCTTAATAAAAACTTATAACAACAATTTTTAAAATTATTAAATTAATTTTTTAATATTTATATGCAATTTTTATTTAATTAATTCTTTATTTTTGCTGAAATTTATAAATACTAAATTTCTTTTACTAAATATGGCAACTCTAAGGGTTTTGTTTTCCCCAACTGCAGCCAACTTCACGTTTGTGCAAAAAAGCTGAAAAATTGTGAAGGTATTTATATGGCGTTGGCAAAATTGCTGTTTAATTGTTAAAAAAAATATATTTTATACTTAGTTAAACAGCTAAAACTAATCTTAAACTTTAATTTATTAGGTTTATTATAATATTTTTGTAAAAAATATTAAAATTTACAGAAATAAACTGGTTTAAAAGCAATATAAAAAAAGGAACTCGTTACTCATACCAACAGCTGCCGGCAAAGGGCAGACAACAGTAAAGACAATTATGGAGGAGGAATTAATCTTAAAGCAACCTAGTGATAGACGTTTGGGAGACAACAATAGTTTACCGCCGGGACCCCCGGGTGCAGAATATGATGCTGTGGAGTTTGGTAAGTATTAATTTAAGGTAAAAATCTCCCATTTAAAATGTTGAAATAATCGTTTAATCTTTGTAGATACAAAAAATGCTCCACCCAAACCGCCTGCATTGGAAAAAGAAAACTCTGCCTCGGAACGTTCCTCACGCAGACGTTCTCCTTCGGGCAGTCCGCCACCACGTAAACGTAAGTCACCCTCACGTGGCCGACGTTCTCCTTCACCACCCGCCCGGAATCGTGGCGGCAGACGTTCACCCTCGCCTAGGCGCAATCGTTATCGTGACTATTCGCCCGATCGTCGTCCCCGTTATGGGGGACGGCGCTCACCCGATCGCCGCCGTTCACCACCCAGACGAGGTGGTGGTCGTGATCGTTATCGAGGCCGTGTTCGTAGCTCTAGTCGTTCTATAAGTCGTAGTCCAACACCACCTAGACGTGGCGGCGGTGGTGGCAGTGGTCGTTGGTCTCCCAAAAAGAAACCAAATACACCGCCCCAACAGCAACCACCAAATATGCCGCGTCAATTATCGCAACCACCACCCACGGCTAATCAACCGCCGCCTCAGTACGGTGTTATGGCGCCGCCGCCACCTCAGTTGTATGGTGAGGCCTATGGACCACCGCCCGGTTACAATCAGTATGGTGTACCACCACCTCAAACGGGTTTTGTGCAGCCCAATGATGCCTATGCGGCCATGCAAGCCCAAGGTGCGGGTTTTAATACGGCATATCCGCCGCCGGGAGCCTGGGGCGTTGGTAAGTAGACGATTTGAAAATTTCACCAAAGTTTTATTTTTCTGCATATTACTAAATTCTGTTTATATATAAATTTTATCAATACAGATGCTTACAGTCAACAACAGTGGATGCCACCACCCACACAAATGCAACAAATGGCACCGCCACCCCAACAACAGCAACCGCCACCCATGGTTGTACAAGCAACTCCTCAACAACAGGTCCCCTCAAATGTGCCACCCCCCAAAGTAGCCTCACAAGCCACAGGCAGCATTTTATCTGACGAAGCACCCGGCACACTGGAGCATAATCCCCAACATGATGGTAAGATTTAAATAAACTTTTGGTTAAAACAAAAAAACTAAAGAAAAATAATTAATTTTTACAAGTTTTGGTCATATTTTAAAAATTGAAATTGAAGATAAAACAAAAAATTGGTTTAATATTTATCCAGCTATGAAACAGCCGTCCAAAAACAGATGAACGAAAGCGCGTTTAAAAGGTGTAGGGTAAAATTTGCCAGTAAAGCCTAAACAAACAAACAAAAAACTTCACTTAAAAGAAGTTTTTGAAACAAAGAAACTTTGTAAATGCAAACATTTTCTTATAAACTGTTTAGCTAGAATTTTACTAATTTAAATTCTTTTCAATTTCCTTAAACACAAAAAAAAAACAACAAACAACCAAC
This sequence comes from Calliphora vicina, assembly GCF_958450345.1. Taxonomy (NCBI): domain Eukaryota; kingdom Metazoa; phylum Arthropoda; class Insecta; order Diptera; family Calliphoridae; genus Calliphora; species Calliphora vicina. The sequence continues at coordinate 113,115,293 of NC_088783.1, read as the reverse complement.
AAACTCTTTAGCTGTGGCCCAAGAAGCTGAAAATCAACGCGATGAATTGAAAAAGCAACGCACCAGCTATTTGAAGAAGACCACTGTCTTGAAAAAGGAATTGAAAATGTTGAAAGAACAACGCAAAGATCTGCATACGGGCGGTGCTCCAGCTTCACCCACCACCAAAGGATTTATCGATGAAAATGAAAAGCTACAGGTATGTTAAACCCAAAAAGGCCTAAGCAAGCCTTTTCAAACATTCAATTTGAGTTTGTTTTATTTAAGCTTCTTAAACTTGTTACCACATGTTTTTTGAATTTATATTGAATTTTGTATTATTTTTCTCTTAAACTGAACTTGAAACTAAAAAAACAAAAAAAAAAACATCATAAAACAATTTACAATTTTATTTAAACTTATTGAATAGTGAATAAATAATTAAATTTTTCTTTAGCTTATTGAATCTACAAATGTTGTTGTAATGTATGCATACACCAATAGAAATATAATTAAAACAATGTGTAAATGGCCGGCCGCAAATGCCTAAAAATAATGACTAAAAATGGTTACGGGTACGCTACCTCCAATTAAAGATTTCTTCTCCACATACAACACAATACTAAGGCAACACCATAAATGTACTTGATTTATAAAATTATTATTTAAAAAAACGAAATTGTAAATTAGGTTTTTGCATTAATCTTAAGTATATTAAAAGAAACAAACTATGTATATGTATAAAATAAACAATAAGCTACTCAATCATCAACTGCCAAAGCTGACAGATGGAGCCAACATTCTCTCTCTATCTCGCTGTATTGAGCCAACCAGGAGATGCTGATGACTACCCACTTTTCCCAACTCATGTCTACTAAATGCGCAAACCAAACAAAAAAAATCCACAAGCATAAATAAATATTGTTTCTTTCCTTTCTGCCAGCTCTAAGAAATTAATCTATTTTTCTCTCTTATTTTCTTTTATGCACTTTTAGAATCAAATCCAAAAGAAATTGAGTACCATTGAAAATGTCATTGACATGCTGACCGGTATTATAGGCGAAGAAAATCTCGACAAGGATGATGAACAACTGGATGATGATGATATGCTGAAAGAAGCTGCCTTATCTTCCATACAAAAACAACATGGCAGTGATCGTGGTGGTAGCTCTACTCAAACAACTAATACTTCAGCAGCAGCTGTTCACAAGAAAAAATCACGTAGTTCTTCTTCGTCTTCGGACAGTTCATCGGGTAGTTCTTCGTCATCTTCTTCGGAGTCTTCGTCTTCATCTGAAACAGAACAGCCACCCAATAAAGAGGATGAGGATGATGATAGTTCACCGGAGCGTTTGAAGAAAAAGGTTATCGAGTCCATGAAGAATAAGGATAAAGATGTGGCACGCAGTAAACAAGATGTTAAGGGGTAAGATCAATATAGTTTAATGCTCGCTAACTTAATTATTTAAATATTATTTAGTTTATTTTACAAAACAATTAAAAGTGCTATATTCAGCTGTGCCGAGTTCTATTTCTCAACAACAGCTAGTTAGATCTTGGACATTGGCAGGTTAATAAATGCATGCCAAATGTCTAAATTACAATGAACTCGATATGAATGAAAAACAAAAAATCGGCGGCATTGAAACGCTGAAGTAAAATAAATAATGGCTATTGGCTTGAATAATGTGCCTACTCACCACCAGAGGCGTTGCAACCTGTACTAATAGCAACAAGTAAGAGAGCTATATTCGGCTGTGCCGAATCTTATATACCCTTCACAAAATTATACTTCAAAATAACAAAATTAAATATTTTTAGGTGAACAAATTTTTTTTTCAGTTTTTGGAAAAAAAAATTTCGAATTTTTTTTTTTAAATTTTTAAAATTTTTTTTTTAAATTTAAAATTTTTTTTTTTAAATTTTGAAAAAGTTTTTTTTGCATAAAAAATTTTTTTTTTTTTTGGTAAAAAAAATTCGGATTAAAAAATATTTTTTCCGATTTTGACCCATTGTAGGTCCAACTTACTATGGTCTGTCATTAGATATCCATATTGTCTATATAAATGACTTAGTAATCCAGATATAGGTACAAAATCGAGGTTGTCCTGGTTTTTTCCTCATATCTCAGCCATTTGTCGACCGATTTTGCTGATTTTAAATAGCAAACTTCTCGAAAGCATGTCTGACAGAATTATTGAGGATTGGATCCCGAAGATATCAGGATTTTGCTGATTTTAAATAGCAAACTTCTCGAAAGCATGTCTGACAGAATTATTGAGGATTTGGATCACGAAGATATCAGGGGTCTTCAGAAAATTGATTTCAACAGACAGACAGACGGAAATGGCTTAATCGACTATCTATAAGGATCCAGAATATATATACTTTATAGGGTCGGAAAAGAAAAATGTAGAAATTACAAACGGAATGACAAACTTACATATACATATATACCCATCTCACGAAGGTGAAGGGTATAAAAATAACAAGCAATTACAGAGTTTCCTTCTCCAATTTATTCCCTTTCCAAAGAAAGTAACACAATTATATATAGTGGTTGACAAAACAATGGAAACTTTTCCAAATATTCCATATGTAGCCCAAAATTTAAAATATTTTTTTAAAATAAATTTTTTTTTTAGTATTTTACTTGTATAGTTTTATTTATATAAATTAAGTGAAAAACAAACAACATTATTAATTATATTCTAAAAAAAGGGAACAAAATTAAAAATATTCACTATTTCGCTATTGACAAAACAATGGAAACTTTTAAATTTCTGCAAGAAAGAAGTGTAAAACGAAAATAATATTTAAAAGAACGATATCAAAAGCATCCTGTTTACAGTTATTTTATTTTTAAATTCTGGTAATTTTTCACATAATTGCTTTTTTTCAAAGTTAACGAAAATGGCTAAAGTTAAGATTTGTGTAGACTTAAAAAATAAAATAATTAACGATTTTAAAGCTGATTTAAAACAAAAAAGTATCTGTGACAAATATTCAATAAATAAATCAGCAGTTTCAAAAATTATAAAGAAATTTCGTGAGACCGGTTCTGTAAAAACTCAACATTTAGGTGGAAGACCTCGTAAGAATACTCCTAGACAAGATAATTTAATAGCTAGAGAGTTCAAGAAATTCCCAAAAATAACTCCTCGAGCCTAATAATAGAAATAGCCTAAAATTAGTAATAAGTACCCGAACAGTTAGTCGCAGGGCAAATGAGGCTGGTATTGGTTGCTATCGTCCTGTGAAAAAACCACTCATTTCTAAAAAGAACCGTTCTGCTCGTCTACAATTTGCCAGGGATCATTTAAACTGGTCGATACAGAAATGGAATACTGTCCTCTTTTCCGACCAATCCAAATACAATTTAAAAGGCAGTGATGGGAGAACATTTGTAAGACGACCAAAAGGAAATAGATTAGATCCAAAGTACACAAATAAGACTGTAAAGTTTGGTGGTGGCAATATTATGGTATCGTCGACATCGTCGTCAATATTGAGTCAAAAAATGGTATGTGTTTCTCCGAAATCGATAACAATTGGTAACTTTTGGCAGAATTTTATACTTTTATAAGTCGGTTTAAAGTACAAAACGCTGACAAAAGTTACAAATTGGTATCGATATCGGCGTAACATATACCATTTTTTCACTCAATATTAATGACGATGTCGACGACGCCAAGTAGAATAAGGGTGATTATAAAAGATACCATGACAGGTATAGGATACAGAACCATATTAAACGATGATATGTATCCATACGCTGAGGAAAATATGCCCCTAGTTTGGAGATTCCAACACGACAACGACCCGAAACACACCTCTAGGGTTGCAACCGAGTGGTAAGTGTTTTGAAGTGGGCTGCCCAATCGCCAGATCTCAATCCCATAGAAAATCTATGGGAAATTGTAGATCGTAAAATAAGGACCCAAAATTACACCAGGAAGGAAGATTTATCGGAGGCGGTTATAAGGGAATGTCAAAATATTTTGTATTGTATTCTTTGAATTATCACATAGTTTAACTGGTAGCCATCAATTTGAATAGCTCACTTGGGTCCATTCGCTTGGTCCCTTTGTGTTACCTGAAAAAGAAGAAATAAAGCGAGAGGTAATGAGAAAGCGAGAAGAGGTTAAATTGATATCTTGTTAAAGGATAGTCCAGTATAGAAGTAAAGGGTCTTTCATTAAGCATTTCCTATCTTTAAATTTAAATAAAACAAAGCTTCCGATATCTCCAATTTTCCTAGATTCTAGCTCATAAATCTGGCTGAATTTCATCAATGACATGGGTAATGTTTGGTTTTAAGGGCCGCTGTGGTTTGAGTCTTATTCGCATAGACTTGCCTTAAGAAAACTATACAAGAAAAGTATAACAGGGTTCAAATCGCACGATTTTGGTGGTCAGTTTACATCACCTCCAAATCGCTCTTTCAGAATGTTCAATGTAGCATGGCGAGGCGTGGCGCCGTCCTGTTGAAACCAGTTTGAAAGTTGTGGTAGCTTTAATCCGTCCCGATTTTACTTTCAATAATGCTAGCATGAAACGAATTCACATATTTTGGAACGAATTCACATATTTTGGAGTTCTGTTGTTGTTGTTGTAGCAGCATGAACAATTTACATTAATCAATCTGGATGTTCTGGTGGTTCTGCATGTTGTTCAAGTCCAAGAAATTGAGCTACATCAACAGGATGAGTCCATAAATCCATTGGACTGAGTGAAGTAGGGTTGGCTGAACAGTTAAATATGTGGAGGGTGTCATGAGGACCCTGACCACATGCTGGGCATAAGTTAAGGACGGCACGGTCTATGCGGGACCAAAAGGCATTAAGCCTGTTGCTCCATCCTGATCTAAGTTGTGCCAGAACGACTCTTGTTCCACGCGGCAGAATTTTCTCGTCGTCTGCTATCGGTGGTGGCGACCTCCAAGTACGACATTCATACGGTATCCTGCTTCCGCGGAATTGATGGCGTCTCTGTGAATGTCGTTCAAATGGATCCTGTACATACCTCTGTATGTTCTCCTCGTATTTCCGAAGGTCCTGTCTGACATGCCTCGGGGGAGACTCCAACTGTGTGATGTTGAAGTTTGGATGACTCCTCCGATGACATCCCAGAAGGAACTGTTGCGTTAACATGACGTGTTCCTTGACCGGTAAGACCTTGGTAATCGTGCGATTGGCAGGCAGAACATTAATTTATCAATTATAGGTTTTTGAAAAGCGTACGATTTAGAAATTACTCGATTTACAGAAAAGTGGCGGCTTATATCTCTTCAATTGATCAATGATCATGGAATATTTTTTTTTATTTTATTGCAGACCCAACAAAAAAGAACGTTTCAATTATGTTTTCTATGATCCCGAAATGCACTGGTGTCAGACTTGTAATGTTTTCCCAAAAACCGCAAAAGATTATCTCAATCATTTGCATTCGAAAACTCATATGGATCGTGAAAGTATTGAAACCCCCTGGCATACCGATATGGTGACAGATGTAAGTATTACTATAAACAAGATTTGACAGTACAACGGAAATTAATAATATTTGTATGCAAAATCTTTTAGCAATTCCCCACTTATGAGAATGCCCCAACCAAGCGCACACCCATTAGAGGTTTAACATTTTTTGTACCAGCCACTTCATGGTTCTGTAAATTGTGTAACATCTGGATGGGAGATTTGCACTGTGCTTCGACCCATTTGAAATCACAGCTACATGCCAATCGTTATAATGTAAGTTGAAACGAAAAGTTATAATTTCTAAAATAATATGATTTTTTCTATGAAATTTCAACAGTCCTTCTTAGAGGAGAATCCACACTATGAGGTAAATTGGTTGGCTGATCGACAAATTGTCTTAAACGAACAGAAATCCACACCTTTGCCCCAGCAAATCACCTCCGTGTCCACAACTGCGGCTGAACGCAAGAAAACCAAAAAGGACGATGAAAAACTCAATAAGAAACGCAAGAAGAAGAGCGATAAGAAGCCAAAAAAGAAGAAAAAGAAGTCCAACAAGAAACGCAAGAAGGGCAGTGACACCAGCACTTCTTCCAGCAGTGACTCCTCCTCGTCTACAGACAGTGATGAGCCTAAAAAGAAAAAAGCGGTGCCGGTGCCAGTCATTGATCTTGATAATCCCAATCCAGCAGTATCCATACGCCTATCAATGCGCAAACAGGAAAACATTAAAACCGATGATGAGCTGCCACCACCACCGCCCCAGATAAAACTAAAACAAGCAACACCCACACGACAACTGCAAGCGCAACAGCAACCACCGGCTAGTGGTAAATGGACAGTGGTACAAGAGGGATTACGCAACAAAGATGGTGGTGAAAAGCCCCAAGATGCCGATGATTCAATTATACAGCAGTGGAATACTGTGCAACCGGTTATAAGTGAAAGTGAAAAGAAATTATTGGAGCAATTAAAGGGTAAATTGAAAAGCAAATCGAAAGATGAACAACAGACAAGAAGTTCAACACAACAGAGAGTGGAAAGTGAAAGTCGTGACAGAGATCGCGAACGTGATAAGGCAGTGGAACGTGGCGGCGGTGAGGCAAGAACTGAGCGCTCAGATAGACGTGACAGAGATGCGGGCAACAGGAGCAAAGTAGATGATAGACGTCCTATGAGACGCTCTCGCAGCCGCAGTGCTACACGCAGTCGTAGCCGAGGTCGTGATTATCGCCGTAATGTAAGACGCTCTCGTTCACGTAGCCGTGGACGCATGTCACCCCGCAGCTGGCGGAATCGCAACAGACGTAATGATCGCTCGCGTTCTCGTTCAATGCGCCGACGCTCACGTTCTCCCTATGATCGCCGTCGACGCCCCTCCCGATCACGTTCTGCCAGTCGTGGTGGCACCAGCAGCCGTGTTGAGAAACCGGTAGTTAGACCAGCCGAATTTAGACCGCGAGTACCGGAAAAAGACAAAGAAAAAGAAAAGAAATCTAACGAAAACAAAGACAAAAAAGATAAATCGAAAACCAAAACCACAAGCTCTACTACGGCAGCCATAGCCAGCGCCACAGGTAAAAAACTACCTTTTATAGGCAAAATGCCGGTGTTTAAAAAACAAAACAGCGAAGCACCCCTAGCTATAAATGATAAGGCACCGCTTGAACTGCAAACCCAGCAGCAGCAGCCTCAACAAGCCGGTACCTTTATCTACACTATGGATGCCAGCAGCAGCTTTACACGACCACCAGCACCCACAGCCGCCCAAATACAAATGGCCATGATGGAGGATGCTTATGGTAATGCGCCACCCTTTCATCCCGACGCCGGCATGATGTTAGACTATGATGATCTAATGCCAGATCCCGTACAATTTGTTAATATAATGGGCCAGGCACCGCCGCCGCCACCACCCCAAGATGCCGAAGACGATAAAGATATGCTGCCGCCCGGCATTGATGTCGAAGAATCGGAAGAGTTTGTACCCAAACCCATAACCGAAGCACCGCCACCAGGCAAGGGACCTTTGCCTAAGGATTTGGAAGATGCTTTGAATATTATATTCCCGGGCGATAAGATACCCGGAGAGGATAGTGACACTGAGGAAGGAGGAGAGTTTAGAAAAAATAAAGCTAAAGGTAAGGAGTATTTGAATTTGCTGGTACAACAAATTTTAATTTTATGGGGGGACTTTAGATAGACTTAGGAATAAAGCTTATGAAGCTTCCAAAAGACCTACATTTGAAGCTTCCAAATGACTATATAAAGACCTACGATTAAAGGTTTCATAGACTTACGATTGAGGCTTCCAAAAGACTATATAAAGACCTATGATTGAAGGTTTCAAAGACCTACGATTGAGGCTTCCAAAAGACTATATAAAGACCTATGATTGAAGCTTCCAAAAGACTATATAAAGACCTATGATTGAAGGTTTCAAAGACCTATGATTGAGGCTTCCAAAAGACTATATAAAGACCTAAGATTAGAGGTTTCATAGACCTACGATTGAGGCTTCCAAAAGACTATATAAAGGCCTATGTTTGAAGGTTTCAAAGACCTACGATTGAAGCTTCCAAAAGACTATATAAAGACCTACGATTGAAGGTTTCAAAGACCTACGATTGAGGCTTCCAAAAGACTATATAAAGACCTATGATTGAAGGTTTCAAAGAGCTACGATTGAGGCTTCCAAAAGACTATATAAAGACCTATGATTGAAGGTTTCAAAGACCTACGATTGAGGCTTCCAAAAGACTATATAAAGACCTATGATTGAAGGTTTCAAAGACCTACGATTGAGGCTTCCAAAAGACTATATAAAGACCTACGATTGAAGCTTCCAAAAGACTATATAAAGACCTACGATTGAAGATTTCAAAGACCTACGATTGAGGCTTCCAAAAGACTATATAAAGACCTAAGATTAGAGGTTTCATAGACCTACGATTGAGGCTTCCAAAAGACTAATTAAAGACCTATGTTCGAAGGTTTCAAAGACCTACTATTGAAGCTTCCAAAAGACTATATAAAGACCTATGATTGAAGGTTTCAAAGACCTACGATTGAGGCTTCCAAAAGACTATATAAAGACCTACGATTGAAGCTTCCAAAAGACTATATAAAGACCTACGATTGAAGATTTCAAAGACCTACGATTGAGGCTTCCAAAAGACTATATAAAGACCTATGATTGAAGGTTTCAAAGACCTACGATTGAGGCTTCCAAAAGACTATATAAAGACCTAAGATTAGAGGTTTCATAGACCTACGATTGAGGCTTCCAAAAGACTATATAAAGGCCTATGTTTGAAGGTTTCAAAGACCTACGATTGAGGCTTCCAAAAGACTATATAAAGACCTATGATTGAAGGTTTCAAAGACCTACGATTGAGGCTTCCAAAAGACTATATAAAGACCTATGATTGAAGGTCTCAAAGACCTACTATTGAAGCTTCCAAAAGACTACATAAAGACCTTCGATTGAAGCTTCCAAAATACTATATAAAGACCTCTTGATTTAAGGTTTGAAAGACTTCCGATTGAAGCTTTTAAATACCTACGATTGAAGCTTCATAAGGCCAACAATTCAAGCTTCCAAAATACTATTTAAGGACCTTTGATGGAAGCTTCTAATGACCTAAGATTGGAGCTTCTAAACCTCAACGATTTAAGGTTCTAAAGACCTAGAATTGGAGCTTCCAAAATACTATATAAAGACATTTTATTGAAGCTCCTAAAGACCTACAATTAAAGCTTCTAAATACCTACGATTGAAGCTTTTAAAAGATTATTTAAAGACCTATAAAAATTCATTCTTTTACCATTTCCAGGTGAAACTCAAATAATCAATGACGAGGCTGTCATGCAGCCTGAAGAATTAGCCAAAGATGGCATACATTTGGTAACGTTTGAAGAGACGTCCCAATTGGGCTTAGACGAGGCATCACAAATGTCAATGAATGAGCCGTTAGTATTCAATAGGCCACCCTCTAATCCTCCAACCACGGCCATTATTAGCTCCACCGACATGGAGCTAGAAGATGATAATTCAGCAAATAATCTAGAATTAAATGATAAAATAGTGCCGCCTCCACCACCCAGCAATGAAATGGAGCCTAAAGAAACAGAAATTACCGTAACTAGTCCACAAACAACCGCCACAGCTAAAGAGCCCGAAATAGAAACATTAGATTCCAGCAACTTGCCCGATATACCCATACCGCCGCCTCAAATTAGCAATGGCACAGAAATTGAGGAAATTTCACAACCGCCACCACAACAACCCGAAGAAACCGAATCTAAACTTGGCACAGAACTTATGCTCCCTAATACAGACATTGATCTAGCCGATATTCCTCAGCCACCACCATCGCCCACAGAGAGCGAAAAGAATCGCCGGCAGGAAGAGTTAGATGACTTGGCTATGCTGGGCATTGATGCTGACGATATGGCTGCACAATGTATGTGAGTTTAAATGAGAATTTCTTTTCAAATTTAAATAATATTGTTAACAAAATATGTTTTCTTTTATAATTCTTAATCTTTATTACTATTATTACATATTTTTTTATTTTATTTTTTTTCGAAAAACAAAAGAGAATAATGAATTTAATTACTTACAAACAAACAAAAACATTATAATAATAATAACTTGCAAACATTCTAAGTATTTAAAACACTATTGCTTTCAAAACATCATTTAAGTTTTAAAACAATTGGATTATATTTTTAATCTTAAATAGTTCTACTAACACTTTTAATTGAAATACATATAACAAAACAACTTTATTTAAATGTAAAACATATTGAATTCGCCGCAATTCAAAGAAGGAATGATATTTCTTCGTAAAATTAAAAGAAAGAATAAAATAAATTATGGACTTTTTTTTCTTAGTGGAAATTACAAAAAAAAATAATGTTTTTTTTTATAAGAATGTGAGCCGCCAACAAGGAAACATACAACTTTTTTTGGTACGGGAAATTGGGTTTGTGTTGAAAAATGTTTAAACATTTAATGAAATTGAAAATGTTCCAAGAATGTTCCATATTGTTGAAACTACATCTGTCGAATCGGCAGTAATTTATTCAGTTTGTTTTGCCAAATGGCCTCCGAACTCTTCGCCAATTTTACTGTAGCCATAATCATCCTACCAAGAGGACTATTCGCAATATGGTGGATAAATTGAGTCCACTGGTTCAGTAAACCCGTACGACGCCGCTGTCCTACCTAGAGAACTATTCGCAATATGGTGGATAAATTTGAGGCCACTGGTTCAGTAAACCCGTTCGACGCCGCTGTCAGAAGAATGCGTGTCAGTCGATTTCGCGTCGCTATCCAGAAATCGTCCTATCTCCGACCACAACATGGCAAATTTTGAGTCGAAGCTGAAGGTAAACGGGACCTGAAGCATTTGTCTAATCTTTTTTTCAATAGGCAGTTGTAAATCTAGCGTAGATATCCATTGTTTTATAATACCAACGGATTATGTCGGATTCTTACCGACAAAAGCTCCTGCTTCGTCATCCTAAATCCCTACGGAACTGTCTATAAAGATATTGAGTCGCAGGACAGGATAGCCTTATTTAGGCTCTTATTGTCTCTCTCGTCTAAGTTCCTCTACCATCCAAGTTTCTCATGGATACATTTTGTCTATTTTCTCTCTTATGTAGCATGTTCTCAACAATATTTTGATTATTCAATTGGCTTCCGAACTTGCTCTTGGTCTTCTGCTTGGTTCGGCCAGCACGGACATACTGGGTAATCGTCAAGTCCAAATCGATATACTTAGCTTCTGAATCCTCCATGTCCAAATAGAAACTGCGTTTGGTAGTAATTTAATTCGCCGACTCATCTGTCTACTCTACTTTAGGTATTAATCTGAAAGTCCAACTTTCTTTGCGACTTTCTTCCCATCTATTCTGTCATAATCTTATCGATAGTTCTCTCTCGTGTTTAGGTTTATACATTCTGGGGAATCGTCAAGTCCAAATCGGTAAAGTAAGCTTTTGTATCCTCCATGTCCAAATAAAAACATGTCCAGATAGGTAGTAATTTAATTCGCCGACTCATCTGTCTACTCTATTTTGGCTATTAATCTGAAAGTTCTCCTTCCTTTGCGACATTCTTCCCATCTATTCTGCCATAATCTTATCGATAGTTCTCTCTCGTGTTTAGGTTTAGACATTCTGGGAAATCGTCTTGTCCAAATCGGTAGAGGTAGCTTCTGTATCCTCCATGTCCAGATAGGTAGTAATTTAATTTGCCGACTCATCTGTTCAGTCATACCTCTATTTTGGCTATAAATCTTAAAGTCCACCTTCCTTTGCGACTTTCTTCCCATCTATTCTGCCATAATCTTATAGATAGTTCTTTATCGTGTTTAGGTTAGGTTCCATGGGTTGCCACTCGTTAAGCAGCTCTCTTGGGTCCATTCAAAACTGATAGCATTGTGATACCCAAGGGGTAAACAGCAGGGTATTTATAATACTTCCGTTGTCTTCGAGATAAACCAACCAGATTTCCTGATGAAGGAGTAGATTCGTCTAAGATTCATCCTTGATAGATCATCCAAGCATGATAGGAATGGGATTCCGAAGATGCGTTCTGTCAGAGCTGGACAATGACAGAAAAGGTGAGACACAGTCTTCTCCTCTTCTTTATTATGACAGCTTCTACAGTAGTCGTTGTACCGAAGTCCTAGTCTTCTGGCATGTGTGCCAATTATACAGTGTCCTGTAATAAAGGAGACAATCAGCCTTATTTTCTCAAGACGGAATTCCATAAGTAGATTCGTCCTACTGGCATCATATACGAGCCAGGTCGACCTCGTTGTAGCACAGGAAGGTTCATTGGTCCACCTGCTGTACAGCCATCTTGCATTTAACAAAGGAAATACCAGAAAAGTGGTCGATTGCCATCTCATTTATCATCGCACCCCTTTTTGCCAATTCATCTGCTATACAATTACCCTGATTTCCATCGTGTCCAGGGACCCATATAAGCGTTATCCTAGAATGTCTCGATCTCTCATTTAGAGATACCCGGCATTCCTCTATCTTGTTTACGTATACCTCTTTGCTCTGCACCTATCCTGAATTCGTATAAATGCTTAGATTCCTCTGCCAAAATTTATGTAGGGGTCATTGCAGATATGACGTTGGCTGCATCTTGAGAAGTCGTTCGAAAGGACCAGCATACATGTAGAGTTGGTAACCTATATACTGGTACCAATTTTCTTGCTGTGTATTTTACTTATAGGGCTCCTGACCATATGGGAGCGACGTAAAGGATCACAGAGCTGGATATAATCTTCCTTTTGTATTGCTTTGGTCCACCCACATTCGGCATCATTCTTTCTAGAGACTCTCTAATATTTGATGAGTTTTTATGGACGTTTTCGATGTGTGTTTTAATGTTTAGTCTTGTATCTGTTATAACTCCAAGGTATTTTAAGTGATTTTTGCGATTTCACCTGATGCTCTCCTACTACTACATTCATGTATTCTCTTTTACCTCGACTAGTAGTTATAAATATTTCGGTTTTATGATCTGCTAGGTCTAATCCAGCTCAAGTGTCTTGCTGATGATACTGCAATATCATCTGCGAAGCCTGTTATATTCCCTTCTTCTGGAATATTAAGCATAAGGACATCATTGTACATAATCTACCACAGTAGAGGGCCAAACACCGAACCTTGTATGGCGCCTGCGGTAATGCTGTACGTTTTCTTTACATCGTCGGTGTGGTAGCATAGCTGTGTGTTTGTGAAATAACTTCTTATCATCCGTGTTATTAGGTGGTAATCTGGGGGGTTACTCTCTATTGCGATGCGAAAGGTAAATGCGTTAAGAATACAATTTTGTACTTTGTATCGTCTACTCAAACGATTTCGCAAAAAGAAGCAATACTGGCACCACAAAATAAACAATAGCGAAGAATGACAAAATGAAATGTCAAAACTTGTAAATAAAAACATTTTTAAACTAATTTTTTGTACAATGCGAAAACGCAATAAAGGGTACCAATTGTACCATTTTTCTTTCGCATCGCAATAGAGAGTAACCCCCCTGGTATGCCGAGTCTGCATAATGTTTCAAGTATTCTTCCCCAATTTGCTGAGTTGAACGCGTTCTTTACATCAAGAGTCCACAATCAGCCCAATTATGAATAAAAATTCCCCGGGAGTTTTTCCCCTTTTCTCATTTTTCCTATTCAAATTCAATGGGAAAAAACTCCCGCGGAATTTTTTATTCATAATTGGGCTGATTCTTATTTCTTGCTTTACCTTCTATTGCTGTTCGAGCTGTTACTGTCACCATCCGTATTGCATCGATCTTGCCTTTCTGAATCCATATTGTCGGCTTGACAAATTTTCCTTTTTCCTCCACAATTGGTAGCAGTCGGTTACATATAACTTTTTCGGGTATTTCACAATTCATGTCGAGAAGATATATCGGTCTATAGGCTCCAGGGCATTTTTTAGGCTTTGAGACGAGCACTAGTGTTAGTCTTGTCTAGTCTATAGGCTAGTTTTTCGTCTAGTCCTTAAGTTAGCCTTTCATCTAGTCTATAGGCTTGACCAGACGGGCTATAGGCTAGCCTTTCGTTTAGTGTATAGGTTAGTCTTTCTTCTAGGATAGCCTTTCGGCTAGTATTTAGCCTAGACTTTCATCTAGTCTTTAGCCTAGACTTTCATCTAGTCTTCAGCCTAGACTTTCATCTAGTCTTTAGCCTAGACTTTCATCTAGTCTTTAGCCTAGACTTTCATCTAGTCTTTAGCCTAGACTTTCATCTAGTCTTAGCCTAGACTTTCATCTAATCTATAGCCTAGACTTTCATCTAGTATTTAGCCTAGACTTTCATCTAGTCTTTAGCCTAGACTTTCATCTAGTCTTTAGCCTAGACTTTCATCTAGTCTTTAGCCTAGACTTTCATCTAGTCTTAGCCTAGACTTTCATCTAGTCTTTAGCCTAGACTTTCATCTAGTCTTTAGCCTAGACTTTCATCTAGTCTTTAGCCTAGACTTTCATCTAGTCTTTAGCCTAGACTTTCATCTAGTCTTTAGCCTAGACTTTCATCTAGTCTTTAGCCTAGACTTTCATCTAGTCTTTAGCCTAGACTTTCATCTAGTCTTTAGCCTAGACTTTCATCTAGTCTTTAGCCTAGACTTTCATCTAGTCTTTAGCCTAGACTTTCATCTAGTCTTTAGCCTAGACTTTCATCTAGTCTTTAGCCTAGACTTTCATCTAGTCTTTAGCCTAGACTTTCATCTAGTCTTTAGCCTAGACTTTCATCTAGTCTTTAGCCTAGACTTTCATCTAGTCTTTAGCCTAGACTTTCATCTAGTCTTTAGCCTAGACTTTCATCTAGTCTTTAGCCTAGACTTTCATCTAGTCTTTAGCCTAGACTTTCATCTAGTCTTTAGCCTAGACTTTCATCTAGTCTTTAGCCTGGTCTTTCATCTAGTCTTTAACTTAGACTTTCATCTAGTCTTTAACTTAGACTTTTATCTAGTCTTTAGCCTAGACTTTTATCTAGTCTTTAGCCTAGACTTTCATCTAGTCTTTAGCCTAGACTTTCATCTAGTCTTTAGCCTGGACTTTCATCTCGTCTTTAGAATAGACTTTCATCTAGTCTATAGACTTGCCTTTCGTTTAGTATTATGGTTAGCCTTGTCTAGTCTTTAGGCTAGACTTTCATTTCGTCTGGTCTATAGGCCAGCCTTTCGTCTAGTCTATAGTCTAGCCTTTCGTATAGTTTCGTCTAGTCTTTAAGCTAGACTTTAGTCTAGTCTATCGGCCTTTTGTCTATAGTCTTCCCTTCCGTCTAGTCTTCAAGCTAAACCCTTCATTCATGCCATCATACAATTCCCCCAACTAACAACTAAGATTTACAAACTCGTTTTTAGCTTTTATTTTTCACCTTTTGTTTTATTTTTATTAACTTGTATATTGAAAAAACGCCTTAAAATGTTTAAGGCTAATTTCTAGAATTATTTTCAAGTATCACTTAACATTAAAAATCTTATTAATTTCCTCACACATATTTTTTGTTGAATATTTCTTATTTTATAATGAAAAAAAATAAAAATAAAAAAAAAACAATAAATGATTTAATTTACAAGAGTCTTTGTTTTTAATGAATGCATAACTTTTAATAAAAGAAAAATTAAACGATAAAAGCAGAAAATTAAAAGAAAAGTAAAGTAAAATAATGTAATGTAATAATTTAAATCTACACTATAATAAGGTATATAATATAATTTAATGTCTAAGAGAAAGAAAAACAAGTCTTATAGGCAAAGAACATTAGTTATAATAATATTTATACACAATTTTATTAACTATTTAGAAGATGTAGATTCTTCTAAAGGACCTGCAGTAGTAATCTGGATAGAAGGAGGGGCAGGAGGAGGAATAGGAGTATCGGGAGGTTTAATGCTAGCATTTATCTCCGTATGCTAAATTTTCCTTCTATTCTGCTGGCGCTGATTGTTGCGTTGATTATTATTGAAATTACGCTGTTGCTGTTGTTGTTGCTGCTGCTGTTGCATGTTGGCAGCCATGCCTAGGTTAGGAACGAAATTGGGACCAAAGGCTCCCAATAGATTGGGATTAGCGGCCAAGAAGTTGGGATTAATATTCAAAGGATTGGCAAAGGGATTTAAAGGATTGCCCTGGCCTGCTGGAGGCATACCTAGCAGTGAGGGTCTAGCAAAGGCTTGCACTTGCATGGGCGGTCTTTGGAACATGGGACCCAAAGCTATGGGTGGTGGTCCCTGGGCCACCACCATGGGAGGCGGTGCTCTTAGGAAATCCAAGGCCGGATTATTTTGCTGCATACCAACACCACCGCCGCCGCCGCCCACATTGGGTGGTGGCTGTGACATATTGGGCAGATTAATATTCGATTTAAGATTACTTCCGCCCAGATCTTGTGAGGCATCCGTTAGTTCTTCATTATCGTTGTCTATGTGGGCCACCTCGCCATTGTCATCGATATAAATGCCGAGATTGGTTAAAATCTGCTGCAATGTCTGGTTGTTGACAATAAACGAAATGTCAAAGATCTTATTGGGCGAGGGATCCTGGTGAAACTTTTTCAGTTCGGTGGATACCAAAGCCAGCTGCTGATTAACCATTATCTTGAATTTCGAATTAAGATTCTTGTACCATTCGGATTTTTGCAAAAGATTACGTATTTCGATATTTTGTTTTTGGCCGCCGGCAGCATTGGCGGTGGTTATGGTACTAGAGGTGGTAACGGTGCTATTCGAAGAGGCTGCACTGCGGGGATCTTGACGTCTGGGATCAGAGCGCGGATCTGAGCGTGGATCTGAGCGAGGATCTGTGCGGGTTTCAGTTCTAGCCTCGCTTCTAGGATCAGCTCTGGGGTCCGAGGCCCGGGGATCTCCTCGTGGATCTGCACTACGGCTTTTCAGTTTTTCTTCTGCTGCTGAGGGTGGTGTATAGTATTTGGGTGAAGCTTCCTCGGACTCCGAGGGTGAGGCTATGCTGCTGCTGTGACTGGTCTTGCGCACTTTTCTACTTAACGCTGCTGAAGTTCTCGACTGTGACAACTCCGGCAAACCCAATATTCTACGCAGTCTTGGATCTGTGGCATGATCTGAATTAAAATGCTTTCTCAGCTCCACATAAATGGGACGCGGCACATCAACTTCATACACTTTATAGGTAATGGGCAAGTGTGACGTTATCGAACCATCTATCTCAGTGGCTGGCGTGTAATTGGTCATGGGCTGGAAGGGCAAACGCAGGTCTATATCACTAGCCGTGGCATCTGAACCCAAACCTCCGGGTAAAAATCTCATATCTTTATCCAATTTTGTGTTTAAGGCTCTCTGCTCATCCTCCTCAGCCAGGCGTGAACTAAAATCATACATGGTGTTTCTTTCATACACCACATCTTTAATGGTGCTTTCCTCAGCAGCCAATGGGGCAATTTGCAGAGGTTGTGGCGACTGTGAGGCCTCCGGAGTATTTGATTGGGAGCGAGTGGGCGTTCTTGATCTGGAACGACTTCTTTCTCGCGAGTGTCTTCTCGCCGATGAGGAGTTATAGAAACCGGCTTCATTGTCTCTTTCAGTTTCAGGACTGCTATCACGTTGGCCTTGAGTCGTCTTCTCATTAGCACGATTTGCATCTGATTTCTCTGAGCCATAGGGGATTGGGGGAGCGGCTGTTTTGAAGGGATTGCGGAAAGTCTGTGTTAAACCGGACATGGTGGGCAGTTTGGCGGCAAAACCATTGTCATAGGAATCGCTAGGAAGTTTCTGTAAGGATTATAGAAAAACATGTTTTGAATTAGGAAATGTGAATTTTAAATTTATGGTCTAAACTTTTTTTTTTCTGTTTAGTTCATTTTCTGTTCTCTTACCTTTTCCTGCTGCTCTGTTACTAAAGCATCCGTTGCCTTTTGATGCTGCTCTTCCGTATCGGTATTATCGTCATCAATAACCAGTTGTTCTTCATCTTTTTCGTCATCATCTAAAAGGAAATTGGCAAAAATATTTAAAATTAAACAGTTTTATTAAAATGAAACTCTTTATATTAAACTTACACATATCTCCTCTATCGAAGGAGATATTTGAGTCTTTCAAATACTGTGAATAGTCCACCATAATAACGCCACTGCTGCTATTCGAATTGGAAGACGTTAAGACATCTTTATCGGGGCCGGCTGCTGCTGTCACAGCGGTTGTTGATGACGATGTGCTGGTAACTGTTGAGGATGCTGCAGTGGGTAGGAAACGCATGTCTACATCGCCTTTGTTAGAGGAACTGTAAAATTAAATGAAAAATGTTAAAAAAATGCAAAGAAAAGTCTTTTTTAAGAATTCTTAAAAAAATTTTAGGTTATGTTCATAAAATGTTTAGGTTAGGTTTTATGTTGCCAATAAAAGTCTTAAGTTTTTATATTTTTATAAAGAAATTTTATAAAAATTGAGCTTACCTTCCCTCCTTATTGTTCGCTGCAATACTATCAGTAGCTTTACTGGTTTTCATCATGCTCTGCGTGCCACTGACAGCTGGCATGCCACCCAATTTAGCCATATTGATTGCATTCAATTGAATCTCTGTTATTTCCGCTATAGTCAAACCAATTTGATTTAGTTGGCCAAAGGTCAGCTGATTAACCTGTTCCAAATTGACGATGCCCAGCTGTTGTAGTTTATCAATATGTTCGTTACTCAAAATGCCATGCAGATTTTTCAGATCCAAATAGGCGGGTGCTGTTTTTGAGGGTGGCTGTACAGACATTTGATTAGGATTATTATTAATTATGGGAGTATTAGTATTATTATCAGCCCATCTAGATTTGCGTTTGTTTTGTTCTGGACCTAAGGACTTGTTATTGCTAATGCTGTCCATGTTGGGTGGAGGATTTAATACTAAATCCAGTAATGAGGGTATACCACTGCTATTGGTATTCTGTTGTTGCTGCTGTTTATTTAGATGCTGTTGCTCGCTATTGTTGCTGTTCTTATTATTATTATTGTTGTTCTTATTATTAATATTGTTATTCATATTATTATTGCGCCTATTGCTGTGTATGGGCAATGAGCTGGCCGTACAGGGAGCCCAGATATTTTGCACATTAAACGTTCGACACAACTCCTCGTGTCGCTTGGTCACCATGGCCAGTGAGTTTTCCCTAGACAAACGTTTGAAATTGCCTAAAATCTCTTTGGGTGCGGTTTCTAAATGTTTCAGCAATATATTTCTCAACTCCTCCGACAATGGCTGACCATGCGAGAACTTACAATCCTCTTTCTGCACACACTCCATGCCCAGATAGTAATATTTACACGGAAAATCCGAATGCATATAAGAGCATTTGTCTTTTTTAGCACAACATTCCATTAGATAGAATTTACACAACTCTAGCTTTCGCGGTTCACTGCGATGTTCCATGGAATCACGACGACTGCGTTTATCATGACGCTTATCTTCTTCACGCTGGCGTTTTTCCTTGCGTTTACGTGACTCTTTTTTGCGTTTACGTCGCCGGCGCTCACTGTTGCTGTCATCGGCATCAGTGTCATAGCTGTCGTAGGAGGAGCCCGACTCATCTTCGGAATCATTATATTGATCTTTATACATGTGCATGTTTGTTTGAGAGTTTTGCTGTGGCAGGGCAGCCATGGGAGGCGGACTACCGCCTCTTACATTTAACATTTCATATTCATCCATATCGATTTCATCTTCCAGGGGTGGTGGACCCAAGGGATCCGAGGAGTCATAACGTTTTTTCTGCAAAAGACGAATGGGGAAAAAGGTAAGTTTTTTTTTAAATAAATTTTTAAAAATTAAAAGCCCATAACTGCTGCTGTCATTAGTGATAACATCTGTCAATAAATATTTTAATTTGCGCCAGCTAAGTGGTTAACATATTCCCCACCGTCTTGAAGAGCCAACAATTTGTGCACTCAGCGAACAATTTTGTGGCCGTACATGAATTTTGTCTCGTTTGGACACCTCTTGTCAATATTATGTTCCTGTCCACACCAGACAAATACATGTGTGGACATGAATTTAAATAAATTCTTTAAAAATGTTAATATTTAAAAGCTGCCGGTAAAAATTGCCAGCCCATAACTGCTGGTGTCATTAGTGATAACATCTGTCAATAAATATTTTGACATGCGCCAGTTAAGGGGTTAACATATTCCCCCGTCTTGAAGAGCCAACAATTTCTTCAGTCAGTGAACAATTTTGTGTCCGTACATGAATTTTGTCTCGTTTGGACACCTCTTGTCAATATTATGTTCCTGTCCACACCAGACAAATACAAGTGTGGACAGGAATTTAAATAAATTCTTTAAAAATGTTAATATTTAAAAGCTCCCGGTAAAAATTGCCAGCCCTTAACTGCTGGTGTCATTAGTGATGACATCTGTCAATAAATATTTTAATTTGCGCCAGCTAAGTGGTTAACATATCCCCCACCGTCTTGAAGAGCCAACAATTTCTTTGGTCAGCGAACAATTTTGTGTCCGTACATGAATTTTATCTCTTGTCAATTTATGTTCCTGTCCACACGAGACAAATTGATGTGTGGACAAGAAATTTTCCGCTGAGTAAACAAATTGATGGCTTGCCATAATTTAATAGTAAATATAACAATGAAACATGGCAGTGGCTACCCTGATGGATAATTATAAAGTTTGGTTAAGAAACTTTCGATATAAAGTTTTTATAAAAATATTTAGTAGTTTTTTTTTCAAGTACTTGTGGACAAATCACCAACAATTATTAAAGTAGCCTCAAAGTGGGAGAAAATAAGAATTGAGGAATGAAATTTTTATGTCCGAACATGAATTTGTTTCGTTTGGACAGCTCTTGTCAATGTTATGTTCCTGTCCACACGAGACAAATTCAATCTTTGGCCGATACTGGTGGATTTGCTATTTAAATGGTACTCCACCAGTATTGGAAGAGTATTTATGGTCTCCACCAGGGTTTGTCCAAATTAAAAGACACGTGGTTGGTGTAAACAACATAGAACAGGAACTGTTATGCGAAGCTTTACATCACACACGCGCTACAACGAGAAGCAAAATTGTCAATGTCCAAAAAAACGAAAACGAGCCTGATTACTGATTAACCTTAAGAAATAATGACGCGCGAATTGTTAATCAACCCAGACCTACTTTGCGACTGCTGAAAGACTCTTTACATCAGTTTTTCATAAGAATATTTTAACATTTTGAGGTTATGTTTGGTAACTTTATGAAAAACTAAATATAAATTAAAAGCGTTAAAAAGTGTAAATTGGAAAACAAAAAGTAAAAAAAATTCCACTAAATAGGTTATGTTGAGATATAATTTTAAGAAAATTAATGAAAAATAAATACATTTGCCCAATTCACAATTAGTGTCGTAGCGTCGTATCGTTGTATGTCGTAATTTTTTGTATTAATGTTTTGTTTTTGTTTCGAAAAATTTGTTTGAAAAATATTTATGACATACAATGCTACAACACTACGAAATCAATTGTGAATTGGGCAATTATAAAATATAGAGAAATACACAAAGATCAGAAACTCTCCTGTCACCAACCTAACTCAGTTGTCAATTATTGTTTCTCTATGCATATAGCATGATTTTACTAATACATTTTTCAATTCTTAGGTTTTTCACAACTGAGTTAGGTCTTTGACATGAGAGTTCGAGATCTATATGTATTTATATATGGTTTTATCCATAGAGTAACATAGGGACGAAGCGAAATTATTAAAAACCTAAGTCTGTTGTCAAAAACATAACTCTTGCAACAACAAAATACATGTTAAACAATGTATGTAGTTTGAGTTAGGCCTTTGACATGAGAGTTTCCGATCTTTATGTATTTATATATGGGTTTTACCAAAGGGTAACATAAGTTTGTTGTCAAAAACCTAACTCTTGCAACAACAAAATACTTGTTAGCCAATGTATTTTGTTGTTGTATCAGACATACAGTGAGCCTCAAAAGTGAGTATACACAAAAAATTATATGATTTTTTTTAAGATAATGAAAATCCTAAAATTTATCTATCGATTAAAATTTAAAAGTTTCGGTTTGTTGGAGAATGGATTGAATTATTGATTCTGTTGTAAAAAAAAAGATTTAAGTAGGACTATAATGATTTTCATGATTTTAAAAAAATCCAAAAATTCGCTGGTGTTTACTCACTTTTGGGGCTCACTGTATGTTGTTTGACAATTCAGAGAGTCTCGCCCATAGATTAAAACACATAGACCGGAAACTCTCCTGTCATAGACCTAACTCAGTTGTCAAAAACCTAAGTGGCTAGAATATAACTATGTGAAAACAAATGCAACACTCGTAAGTGTAACTTTTTTAAGTAATTTATGTATAATTCTCTATGACTAAATCTGTATGAACTATTTAAAAGTTTGTTAAAAATTTTGAGGTTAGTTTTAATAAATTTTACCAAATTCTTCCATAATTACCTTTTCCTTCCTCTCCTTTTCCTTCTCCTTTTTGCGCTTACGCCGACGACTGCTCTTACTTTGTCCCTGACCCGGAGCGGACGCATCATCCTTATCATCCGAGTGCTGTAATTTTGTCTCCAATACTTTTGGTATTGTCGGCTCTATACCCTTTTTCTTTAAAGCCATGGCTATGGCATTTTCAATGCTGCTCGCATGATCATCTTCGACTGGTGTGGGTTTCTTTGATTTTATCTGATTCGCATTGCTGGGTGGTGGTGTGGGTGCCGTATCACTGGACGAATCAATAACGGTGACCACTGATTCCGTATTGGCCAATGATTTCAGAGCATTGCCATCATGTGAGTTTTTAGGTTTTTCAACACCTTTACTGCTGTCCACAATAATGACATCTTCATCATCTTTGGCCTCCTCATCACTGTCATCGATCTCACCATCTTCTAAATCTTCATCATCTACATTTATGACTTCTAATTTCTGCTGCTCTTCTGTCTGTGTTTGAGACATGTTTTTTTAATTTGTTGGCTTTTTTTTATTTTTTTTGTGGTTAATTTCAAGCAAGTTTTAAAAAAACTTGGACATTCTTTGTGTTTATTTTTTTGGCCTATTTAATAAATTGTGTAAATTGTGATGATTTCATTTACATTTACCAAGTTAATAAAAAACATTTAAATGAGGAACCCTGCAAATGAAGATAATGGAAAGGTTTTAGAACAAATATTTTTTTTCTTAAATTTTATAAAAAAATACATTATTTTTTTATTTGATTGATTGATAGATGTTTTGACAACATATTTTCATGGAATACTTTGTACTTTTTTTTCATAACAAAATAAGAAGTGTAATTTGTTAAAATAAAAATATATTTTTAGTTTGAATGGCCAGTTTGTTTTACAGAAATGTTTCAAAATAATATAATTTGACTAAAACTTTTTAAAGAAAATTAATATGTACAAAGAAGTGTTCTAGGATTTATAGATTTTCATACAAATTAGAAAGCCGGAGTCTGTTTTCAACTTGTCCTAACCTGACAGTTAAGCTTTTGCTTTCCCACGACTATTGGATCTTTGTTGCGGAACAAGCCGAGTCTTACTTGGCTAAAGATTGTCAACAAAGCGACAGCTGTAGCAGACGACCTATTAAAACAACAACAACCTGGATCTAAAGAAATCTTAAAAAAACCCAGGCATCCGTTCATTATTTTGTCAAGCCAAAGGTTAGTTTCATTGATTTTAAGAAATGTTTAAGAAAAACATAATAAAATGCCTAAAGTTTTAAAAAATTTATAAATTTTTCACTATTTAACTAAATTTTGAATAAGAATTCTTAAAATTTTTGATTTTATGCTCAAAATTTTTGAGAAAAACTCAATAATTTTTAATAAAATATGAATAAAAATGGTTGATACTTGAAAAACAAAGTCCTGAAAATTATATTTTGACTAAACAACTTAATTTTTAATAAAAAAAAAAGTTTAAAACTTTCAAAATTTTGAGGTTAGTTTCAATGATTTTAAGAAATGTGCTACAAAAACGTATTAATATTAAAAATCAGTAACAATATTATTATATTTATAAACTTTTCACTATTTAACAATATTTTGAATACGAATTCTTTAAATTGTTATCAACTTTTGAGGTTATGTTCAAATTATTTTTAGTTTAGGTTTTAAGTTTCAAAAAAAGTCATTAATGTTTAAGCAAATATTTATAAAATGGGTAGATATTGGTAGATAACGGCATGAAAATTATATTTGAAACTAAACAACTTCATTTTTAATAAAAAAAAGTTTAAAAAAATTTCAAAATTTTGAGGTTAGTTTCAATGATTTTTAGAAAAGTGCTACAAAAACGTATTAATATTAAAAATCAATAACAATATTAATATATTTATAAACTTTTCACTATTTAACAAAATTATGAATACGAATTCTTTAAATTGTTATCAACTTTTGAGGTTATGTTCAAATTATTTTTAGTTTAGGTTTTAAGTTTCAAAAAAAGTCATTAATGTTTAAGCAAATATTTATAAAATGGGTAGATATTGGTAGATAACGGCATGAAAATTATATTTGAAACTAAACAACTTCATTTTTAATAAAAAAAAGTTTAAAAAAATTTCAAAATTTTGAGGTTAGTTTCAATGATTTTTAGAAATGTGCCACAAAAACATATTAAGAAGCCTATATATTAAAAATCAATAACAATATTAATAAATTTATAAACTTTTCAATATTTAACAAAATTTTGAATACGAATTCTTTAAAAATTTTAAAATATTTTTAGGTTAGGTTTTAAGTTTAAAAAAAGTCATTTATTTTTAATAAAATGTTTATATAATTGGTAGATAATTGAAAACTAAAGACCTGAAAATTATATTTTGGCTAAACAATTACATTGTTATTAAAAAAATTTCATATTTTTTCAAAAATTTTGAGGTTAGTTACAAAAATTTTAAGAAAAGTACTCCAAAACGTATTGAAAAGCCGCCTATGTATTAAAAATCAATAACAATATAAACTTTTCACAATTTAACAAAATTTTGAATAAGAATTCTTTAAATTTCTATCAACTTTTGAGGTTATGTTCAAATTATTTTTAGGTTAGGTTTTATGTTTAAAAAAAATAAATAATTTTTAATAAAATTTGTATTTAAAACGTGAGATTCTTGAATAATAACGGCATGAAAATTAGATTTTGACTAAACAACTTCATTTTTAATAAAAAAAAAGTTTAAAAAATTTAAAAATTTTGAGGTTAGTTTCAATGATTTTTAGAAATGTGCCACAAAAACGTATTAAGAAGCCTATATATTAAAAATCAATAACAATATTAATAAATTTATAAACTTTTCATTATTTAAAAAAAATTTGAATAAGAATTCTTTAAATTTTTATCAACTTTTGAGGTTATGTTCAAATTATTTTTAGGTTAGGTTTTAAGTTTCAAAAAAAGTCATTAATTTTTAAGCAAATATTTATAAAATTGGTAGATACTTGAAAACTAAAGACCTGAAAATGATATTTTGGCTAAACAATTACAATGTTATTAAAAAATTTCATATTTTTTCAAAATTTTGAGGTTAGCTTCAATGAATTTAAGAAAAGTACTCCAAAACGTATTAAAAAACCTATACATATATTAAAAATTTATAAAAATATTGATATATTTATTTACTTTTCACTATTTAATCAATTTTTGTATAATAATTCTTAAAATTTGTATAAAATTTGAGGTTATGTTTAATAAATTTTTAGGTTAGGTTTTGGGGTTTCAAAAAAACTCATTAATTTTTAATTAATCTTGAATAATAAAGTCGTCAACATTATATTTTAGCGAAATAACTATATTTTAATAAATATAATTTTTATATTTTTAATCAATTTTGAGGTTAAAATTTTGATAAGTTTTTTAATGTTTTACAATATTTTAGTAGGATTCCAAAGGTCTTGTCACAGCGTAACTTTATGATGATCAAAATTCAATGAAGTGTGGTTTAAAAATGTTTTAATTTTCTATTTTTTACAAAAAAAGATTTATGTGTTAGTCTCGTGCTGAGCTGAATCTGGGGAAAATACGTAATTTGTAACGAAAGAGTACATTTTTAATCGAAAAGAATAAACTCGTTTCCAAAATATCTGGAAATTCTCGGGAATTCTCCTAGATTGTGAAAATTTCGATTTTTTGGTGAAACTAGCGTTTTGTTGTGAAATAAAAGTGTTATTTTTTGTGAAATTTTAATTGGATTTCAGGGGTAGTGATTTTCTTTGTTTATTCCTGTTAATTCCCCATGATTTATTGTGAAAATATAGTTTTTTTTAATGAAATTTGTAGTTTTATCAACTAAAAGTTGTATTTGTTTTTTATATTTTTGAAATTATCGTTTTTGCTGATAAACGCGTTGCTGTAAAATATTTAGTTTTGTTTCAATTTATTGTGAAATACATAACCAACCGCTTTTTAAATATTTAACTTTGTGAAATTATCATTATGCCTTATTTCATTAGGTGTTGCATTAATAATTATTAGCGATATTTATGCGAAAAATTTCGATTGTATTTTTTTCAAAATCTTCAGTATGGACCGTCAGATTGTCAGATGTTTAATAAATAATTAATCTATAAGTTACCAGAAGGTGTCTTTACTAATTTGTATGAAAAACACTTATTTTGTATTAAAAATATCTTGAAATGATTATCATACATATGTTTTTTCGACTCAGTTATGGATACTAGAAATATCAACCGCTATTATTTGGTGGCATGTCAAACATTTCATTTAAGTATTTTTGCTTTTCATATGCTTAGTTTAAGATCTAAAATATTATGTAATAACCAGGGCAACCAAAAATATGCTCTAAAAAAAGTGTTTTATGCGCATAAAATATGCACTTAAAAACGAAAAATATGCTCTTAAAATATAAAAAATATGCACTTAAAAATAGTTGGTAATTATACATGAAAATAGTCTGATTGAATTCATTTTATTATTGCAATAAATTACTATGTATTTACTTAAGTTTTCAAATTTTCAAATTCTTTGTTTTAAATTTCCGTAGAGTTTCTTAGACAATCTTAATCAATTATCAATTCAATTTTAAACTGTCTAATACTTCAAATTTGTTTAGTAATTATTAGGATAATATTTGACTTTCTGAATTCATATGCCCCAATATGTATAGGATCAGTAGGGAAAGGATGTTCTGCATAAATTTTTCTAAATGTTTCTATTCTATATGTAGATTTAAAAACCACTTTTTTATCATTTGAATTATATTAAAAAAAAAACTCGTTGAAGAGGGTTTTTAATTTTTTGGTGAAAAAATTTAAATGGATTTTGGAGCATTCATCATGTATTTAGGTTAACGTCTAAATAAATTCGGCTTCAAAAATTTAAATAGAATTATCAAAAAGCCTTACAATTGTTGATTTATTTAAGACTGCGGCGATTATCATTGGGACTCAAAATGGGTGACCCGATATACTAGAAGATAGTGTGCTGGACTATCAATCTGAGAGTTGCGAGTTCGATTCCTGCCAGAGACTCTGGCTGTATCAGCAGACAAGCAAAACGCTTAGCTTTGTTTCCGCTATCTTTCTAATATCTTTGTTAGAATTTGTGTAAATCTATCAACGAACAATGAATGCGAGGTTTTCAATGGATCTTAATATTCTGAACATTTGTTTAATAATTGTATATTAATGGTAAACTGTTAATGCCCAACCATAACTGTCTAAAGCAAACTTAAGTTTTTTTTGTATTTTGAAAATGTATCCAAAATTTTGTTAAGAAATTGTCCATAATACATAAAATTTTGAAATTTTATTTACCCAATAAGCATTTTTACTGGAACTCAAGTTGAATGCAATTGTAATTCAAGCCTTTAATTATAGTGGAATTACAGTTGTATTCCACTTTATCTCAATATCATTATCCAGTAAAAAGGAAACATAAATTTAAGCCATATGTTTTTTGTTTGAAAAATATTTAATTTTTCAAATATTTTTCAAGTTTAAAACATAATTACATTTGCATTCAAGTCAAATTATAACAAAATGTTCAAGTGCTTGAATTTTTGGGATTTTGGTGCTTACTGGGTAAATTTTTTAAGTATTTTTTATAATTTGTTAAATGTTGATATTTGTGTTTGTATTTTTTTAATTTAATTCAAATATACGGAAATTAAGCTCCTTTAAATACACGAAAATTCAATGTAGATAAGGCCAATTATCATTGGACCCTGAAAAATAGTAAAATATTGAAATGAAAAATTACAATGCAAACAATAAAATTATATTAAGAAAACAAAATAATTAAAAAAAAGAAAATATGCAACAAAAATATGCAGTTATGAGCTAAATATGCTATAAAAAGCAAAATATGATAAAATATGCTGTAAAGAGCAAAATATGCAAAAATATGCACTAACAAATCGATGGCAAAATTCTTAAAATGGTCTGAAACGGATAGATAACTAACTCATATGTTTATACGACGCACAGCAAAAAATATGATATTGCATACTTTTGGTTGCCCTGGTAATAACAAAAGCCTGTTTAAAATTGTAAAATGGTATTCATAAAATCAAACATACATAGCTGAAATAAAGAAAATTACAAATATGTATTAAATAAATTTTAGGTTAGGTTTTATGATTTCGAGATATAAATGTTTAATTATTTCACAATACGTTGTAGCGTTCACAAATAAGAAAGCTATAATCCAGCTGTGTTGAAACTTATATAACACCAAATTACTTTAATAATAAAAATATTTTTGGATGAAACATTTTTTTTTTTTTTTGGAAAAAAAATTTTATTTTTTTTTTTTTTGCTAAAAAGCAATTTTACTAATGAAACAAGTATAAATGAAAAAAAATAATGTTAAAAAAAGTTTGGTGAAAAAAACTCCCAATTTTGACCCATTGTTGGTGCGAATTACATACTATGGCGTTAAATAGGTCTTTGGAAAGGTCATTAGATTTGTAATCCAGATTAAAAATAGTTCAAAAATTTAGGTATTCTGATTTTTGGCTTATATTTCAGACATTTGTAGGCCGATTTTCTTGAATTTAAATATTATGTGGCTTTGGAAAGTTGATTTCAACATACAGACGGACATGGATATTTATAATGAGCTATATATAACGATGCAGGGCATATATACTTTATATTCTTGCCACTCCTTGTGATGTGATGATTATTCTACAATAATACATCGATACAACACCGATTGTGAATTGGGCAAATATCAAACAATTTTATGCGGTTAAGCTTTAATAACAGTGGTTAAATTATGATAAATTAATCAGGGTAATGTTATTTGTATTAAAAAATTAATTTATAAAAAATGTGCTGTATGCAAAAGCATTACTGATAAAATAATAAATACCGCATACTTAAATAAATTGTGGGACATAAACAATTGTTTAGAAATAAATATTATCAGTGAATATTATAAGAAAGGGTGCTCTTTATAGAGAACTTAAAATTGAAAAAAAACTGATAAAAACATTTTTAATATTCCTCCAATTGGCTATATTAAGGCATTAATGTTTAAATATGATAACGGGCATATGGCCTGATCAAATGGTAGAATTTCCACACACCCTTCGTTTGAAAATTTTGTTCAGAAACATTTCAAGAATTGCACCACTTAACTGGCTTCCTCATTCATTTGATGCCATTAGAATATTTTCTCTGGGGATATGAAAGTCCCAGGCCTATGCAGGTAAACCAGAAACGAAAGAGTAATTTAAATCGAATATTCAATGAGTTATGACCTGATTTACTGCGATGGACGTTTGGAAATTTAACCTCCAGATAACGCCATTTACAAGCTAGCCTCCTGGGACACTTGCCCGAAATCAATTCTTTCTAAACATTAATGCCATAAAATTAGCTAATGAACTCCATTCAATACAAATACATGCTTAAATATTTCTATAGTTTATCACAAATATAACAATTAATGATAATTTAATTAATCTATTAATTACTTACTCAACCATTAAATATAATTATTTAAATCATAAAAAAGAAAAACTAATTGTCCATCATTCTGGAATTTTTCCAACTCCATTAAAAAAAGGTAAACAAACATTATTAGACTTTACACCATGGCAACCCTTTACAATGACATGTTCTAAAAGTTCTGAGAGCAACAACAACAAAACACAAACATCAAAGTTAACAAATGACAAAATAACGGCGTTGAAAGAAAATACTGTTAATTAAGCGATTTTTTTAACACAAAATTAAAAGCTTTGTAGTAATTTATCAACACAATTATGAATAAAAATTCCCCGGGAGTTTTTTCCCTTTTCCCATTTTTCCTATTCAAATTCAATGGGAAAAAACTCCCGGGGAACAAACTCAAGTGGAATTTTTTATTCATAATTGGGCTGTATGTTTTTTTGGAAATTTTAAGCCATATTTCATAATTTACTTAAAAAAATAATAGAAATTAAATAAAATTGCAAATTTTTTAAGAAAATAATAAAAAATTAACTAAAACTAAATAATATTTTTAATGAAAATTAAGCGGGTTTTAAATGGAATATTTATAATTTCTAACGCCCGTATTTATAAACACTTTATAAATTTATCAAAAATTTATAAAACAAAATTTTATATGGAAATTTTGTTAAACTAACATTTTATAAAATTTAAGAGCTGTGTATGAATACGGGGGTAAATGTTAAATAAATATATTTTTTTTTAAATTTTAAGCAATTTCAACTTAAACATATTTTATTTAGCTAATAAATAAAAATTAAATTAAATTTTAAGCAATTTTGAATTTATATTTAAACAATCTATCCAAACTTTGATATTTAAACAATAAAATAAGAATTTTTAAAATTAAAAAACAAAAACATAGTAAATTGAAATGAAATGTTACATGCATTTATATTCAGCCTTATCGTGTAGGCGTTGGCGACAGTTTCGTACTATATTAAAAAAATAGATTGCATTTTATATTTAACCCTCTAATGCCCAAGCATACCCAAGGCACTCATCACAAAAATGCCAATAACTGCAAATATAACTGATTTTGCATTTCAAAAACTCATGTAACAGTTGCTAAAAAACGCACTTAAATTATTTTAAAAAGCTTTTAAAGTTTTTAAAATAAAATATAAGTTATATTTTCATTTATTGACATTTTGCGATGAGTGCCTTGAGGCATGCTTAAGCATTAGAGGGTTAATCTAGTAAAACACGTTTAGGTTGATTGTGTTTGTTTAAATAATTTTACAAATGTAACAAAAAATTAATACCTAGTATTTATGATAATTATAATAATGTAAAAGATTTTTTTAAATTTTAATTAATAGAATCCGTTGATAAAGAAAAATATAATAAAAACAAACAAAAAAATAATATAAAAATATATACATTTCTAACGTAACACAATTATTGTTCGAATATTCGAACTTAAGTTCGAAATTTTTTTAATCTTTTGGATTACAAATATTTAAATATTTTTTCTTGATTTTCTTTAATTTTTAAGCATTATTGAATTTTGAAATTAAAAATGTTTAAAGAAAATTTAAAGTTTTTTTTAAAATAAATTTAAAAAAAGCTTGTTTTTGGCTTATGTTCGAAATTTCGAACTTAAGTTCTAAAATTTGTTAAAGGCAAACAACACCTTATTTAAA
This sequence comes from Calliphora vicina, assembly GCF_958450345.1. Lineage (NCBI taxonomy): Eukaryota > Metazoa > Arthropoda > Insecta > Diptera > Calliphoridae > Calliphora > Calliphora vicina. Next base: position 113,083,688 of record NC_088783.1, on the reverse strand, counting down.
TCAAGGGGATTAAGAATAGTATATAGAAATGCATTATTGAATTTCGAAATTAAAAATTGAAGAAAATTTAAAAAAAAGATCATGTTTTTGACTGATGTTGGAAAATTCGAAAATTTTTAAAAGTCAACATAATGTTATTTCGATCATAAATCGAGTTTATAAAAACTTTCTGGATTTTCTTTAATTTTTAAGCAATTTTCAATTTCGAAAATAATGTTATTTCGATCATAAATCGAGTTTATAAAAACTTTCTGGATTTTCTTTAATTTTTAAGCAATTTTCAATTTCGAAAATAAAAATTTTCAAAGAAAATTTAAAATTCTCAAGTTTAGATACATTTTGAAGGCAATTAATTAATTAGTATGCATTTAGTCATGTTTATTATAAAAAAAAAATTATATAAAAAAGTGATAAATTATTCTCAAACACACGTTTAAAAGTCAGTGATTAAAGTCGATGATATTTTCAAAAAAATTTAAGAAGAATTTCTAGCAAAAGCATGAGAGCTGGATATTAACCATTAGTGGTTCTCTAATGGTTTTCATTTAAAGTTTCAAAAAACATTTGTTTAATAGTCTGTTTCACAATATCGATAGATAGATTTCGTTCGCATTCTAAGCGAAAGATAACTGATTTTGGTTTCCCAAACGAATCAGTTTTCTTTCGCTTAGAGTGCGAACGAAATCTTTCATTCGATATTGTGAAACAGGCTATAAAAGCAAATGCTTTCAAAAGTTTTTAATTGTTTTTGAAAGCGAAACAATTGCTTTTCAAATGGTTTACGTTTTGTATATTCTTAAAAAACACATTTCATCATGGTCTGTATTTTACTAATAAATACGATATTTATTCAATAATTTTACTTGAATTTGATCGAAATTCATCACAACTTTACAAAACAATAAATTAATAAATTTCAGTTCAAATACATACCAGAAAATATTTTAAAAAATTTTAAAATTTTTACCAAAAAAAATTCTTTTTTTTAAATTAGAAATATTATGCACTTAAGTTAAGCTGAGTTTTCATTTTATAGAATGGAATAGTATGAAACGTCAGAGATTGTATGAAGAATTCAAGGGCCTGATTCAGAAATAGGACCGAAAAACTATTTTAAAATTATTGTATGAAAAAAAATTGTTTGAAAATTATATTTTTTAATCATGCCCCAAATATTTCCATTCAAAATATGTTTAAATTAATTAAATTTTAAAATTTTTATGAGACTTAAAATTTTTTTTTAATATTTTTGATTCAAAAACTAAAATTTACTGTTGAAAATGAATTTATTGTAATTTTCAAATGTTTTTAAATTTTTTTTATTAATTTTAATGTTAAAAACTCAAATTTGTAAAAAAAAATTTTAAACATTTCAGTTTATTTTAGTGCCTGATTTAGAAACACGACAATTAAAACAATTTTTTATGAAAAGTAAAATAATATTTTAATTTTTTTCATACAAAAAAAATTAGTTTAATGAAATTTTCCATTTTTGAAAATCTCAAAAAAAATTTAAAATTACTGTCATGTTTATTTCAGATCCTGATTCAGAAACACGACAATTAAAACAATTTTTATGAAAAATAAAATAATAATTAAATTTTTTTCATACAATAAAAAAATTCAGTTAATGTAATTTTCAATTTTTGAAAATTTCAAAAAAAAAATTAAAATTTTTTCCGGCCATGTTTCTGATTCAGGTTCTTACTGTTTAAAACTCAACATTTTTAAAAAATTTATTTTGCAAAATTTACCAAAATTTATAGGTTTTGAAACTTTGTATGGAAAACAAACAAAAATTTTGCTTATTTTTATTTTTCAAAATTTTCGAATAAAATAAATTTCGAGTTTTTTTTTACAATTTTCCAATTCTTAAGTTAATTCAACTGTTTAAAATTTATAAGTTCAAAAATGTTTATAAAAAAAATCAAAATTTTTATTTTAAAAAATGTTCGAATCAAATAAATTTTTTTAAATTTTCAAAATTTTTTCGTTTAAAATCCAAAATTTATAAGTATGGAAAACAAACAATAATTGTCTTTAATTTTTATTTTCGAAAATTTTCGAATCTAATAAATTTTGATTTTTTTTTTATAATTTTCTAAATTTTTTAGTTAATTCAACTGTTTAAAATTTATAAGTTCAAAAATGTTTATAAAAAAAAATCAAAATTTTTTTAAAAAAAAATGTTCGAATCAATAAAATAAATTTTTTTAAATTTTCAAAATTTTTTCGTTTAAAATCCAAAATTTATAAGTATGGAAAACAAACAATAATTGTCTTTAATTTTAATTTTCCAAAATATTCGAATCAAATAAATTTTGAATTTTTTTATAGTTTTCTAAATTTTTTATTTAATTTAACTGTTTAAAATTTATAAGTTCAAAAATTTTTATAAAAAAAATCAAAATTTTTATTTTAAAAAATGTTCGAATCAAATAAATTTTCAAAATTTTTCGTTTAAAATCGAAAATTTATAAGTATCGAAAACAAACAATAATTGTCTTTAATTTTTATTTTCGAAAATTTTCGAATCTAATAAATTTTGAATTTTTATTTATAATTTTCTAAATTTTTCAGTTAATTTAACTGTTTACAATCCAAAATATGTATATAAGTTTCAAAACGTTGTTTGGAAAACAAACAAAAATTTTTGTTCTGTTTTTATTTTCCAAAATTTTCGAATCTAATAAATTTTGAGTTTTTTTTAAATTTTAAAATTTTTATTTTCAAAAATGTTCGATCTAATAAGTTTTTAATAATTTTCAAAATTTATAAGCTTTGAAACATTGTATGGAAAACAAACAAACTTTGTGGTTTATTTTTATTTTTCGAAATTTTCGAATCTAATAAATTTTGAGTTTTTTTTTAATAATTTTCCAAAAAAAAATTTTGTTAATTTTACCCATAATTTATAACTTTCGAAACTTATTTTTATTTTCTAAAATTTTTTTTATATTTTAAAAAATTTTTTAATTCAAGTTATAGAAAATAAAAAAAAAATTGAATTCTTTATAATTTTCAAAATTTTTTAGTTTGAAACCAAAAATTTATAAGTTTCGAAAGATTGTATTAAAAACATATAATTGTGTTTTATTTTGCAAAAAGTTTGAATCTAATAAATGTTGAGTTTTTTTTAAAAATTTTCAATATTTTTCGAAACATTTGGATAAAAAATAAAAATTGGATTTTAGATTTCCAAAATTTGTATAAACATTTAAATAAAATTGCAAAAACAAATTTTAATATAATTGAGGTTTCAATATAAAAATAATAAAAAAAAATTAAAATTTAGTACCTATCTCATTACAAAAAAACATGAAACAATTATAATTTTTAAAAACATTAAATGAATTTTATAAAACGAAAACCAAAAACCTTAATTTAAATTAAAGAAAAGTTTAAATTTTTAACAATTCTAAATGTATCGTTTTATAAATTTAGGATAAAAATCAATTTCAAAGTATTTTTTAACAAAATCTATAACATTACTTGTATTATTTACCCTTCACTGTATTGTTTTCATACATTTGCAGTGTGTCAACTGTAAAAAAAAACGGCTAAAACAAAAACATTTAGCTGTTAGAAAAAAAAAAATCAAACATGAACATTGTTTTGGTAGGGTTGTGCTATAAGCTAAGACATAAACCACATATTTGTATCTACATGAAAAAAGGGAAAATATAGCTCAAGCTGCAATAAACAGAAATAGATAAAATAAAATAATAAAACAATTTAAATAAAACATAAAAAATATATAGATAAAACACTTTAAAAATTAAAATTTATAAAAAACACTTTTAAACACTTTAAATTTAATTTTGTTAGTTTAGAAAAAGAAACGCGTTATTTCTAACAAACAAGTTATTTATCTTTTTTATTGAATTGAAAGCAGCAGCTGAGCTAAAAAAAATACTCTGCTGCTGCACTGCTTACTGTGATCAAATATTTTTTCTTCTTTCTTTTTTCCTTCGATAATTTTGCAATTAATTTTCCAACATTTTTAAACATACAAAAATAAACACAATTTATAATAATAAAACATACGCGTTTGTTATACTTCTTGAATGCATTCATTTATGGAATTCGTTATAAAAAGGCCATCATTAAATTAATAAAAATAGACAAAATTATACATATTTGCAAAACCACACAAAATTAGAGTGTATGTGAGCGAGTTTTCGTCATTGCTGGCAAAACAACAACAACACTCACACTCTGAAACAGCGGCCATACTTGTTTGTACACATGATTGTATGTATTTTTTGTTGTTGCTTTAACCATCATAGAGAGATAGCAGAGGTCGAAAACTGAGTGACAGAGAAGAAAACAACAAAAACATATAGTTTTACGCCTGCAGCAGAGTTGCCGTTTTTATGAGAAATTAACATGTTTTTTTTACTTTTTTAGCTATGCATACATACAAAATCTATGACGTATTTTTGTTGTAGTGGGTATGGGGGGATAGTTAATGAAAAAAAATTACCATTTTTTTTTTAATTTGTTTAAAACAAATTAAAATCTTGTTTGCTAATTATATTACCTTGAGAAAAACACGTAATAACACTTTTTTCTGGTTTTGCATACATTAGTTATGATAAAAAAACACTTTTTCCAACTTATTTTCAAGCTCCCCTCCTCTGACTCTTGCTCTTTCTTTCTGCACCAATCAAGTTACTAAGTTGAGATTTTTATCTTATTTACAAAAAAATAAAATCATTTAATTAAAGCCTTTGCCTTAAAGAATTTCTTTCGAATTATATAGAAAAATTAATAAAACATTTTCTATTAATTTTATTATTAAAGAAAATCTCAACACGTAATTATGATTTTACGTTTTCTCTTTGCTTGTGCTTTTTACTTCGTTTTTTTCCGTCTTGCTTGCCTTTGTACTTGGCGTATAAAGGAAAAAAAAGTATCAGTATCTCTATCTCTTTCTGTCTCATGTGATCTTAAGCCATTTAATTGTAATTTGGGCTGTAGCCATACATTCATACATACAAATTGTCAAGTAGTATATAATGAAAAAAAATCGAATTTTCGCTTTTTCATTTATGGAAAATAAAAAAGCAAATAATTGATTTCATTTCATTATTAA